>NW_028256014.1:0-102437 GCF_971803275.1 Cyanistes caeruleus | reverse complement strand
TCTTGGCCTGGGGGTTCCTCCTTGCCCAAGTTCATCTCAGAAATTCATTGGGCATCTTGTATCTGTAAGAACCTCCAGAACACCAAGACTCAGCCCAAATATCCTCCAAATATCAAAACAGATCAAAAACTAATCAAATAACAAGATTCAGCCGAAACCCCCAACAGAATAGAAAGGTTCAGCCCTCAAAAGAAACCAAAGCACCAACATTTAGGCAAAGGCCATGGCACAGTTCCTACAGCCCCTGAGGGATCAAGCCCAGGGCCCAAGGGGGCCCCAGCACCCAGGGGACACCCTCGGCCACAAGCACCTGGCACAGGCATTGCCCTCCTGGCCAGGGCACAGCCCACCCAAACAGCCCCTGGCAAGGAATCAGCCTTCCAGCTGCAGGGCACAAGGACACTGCAAGCACAGACAGCAGCACCCTCAGCACCAGCAAGTCCAGCCCTTGATGGACACGCATTCTTAGCGGTGGCACAGCTCCCATTCCACCAGGGACCCACCACACTGCAGCCCTTGGGAACATCCAGGGTGGGGCTGGATCCAGAGGAGACCTTTCCTGATGGACACAGGGGCCTCTCCATCCACTCAGAATCTTACACCTAAAGGTGTTAGGGAATATTTTAATTATTTAGACACTAAGTGGGAAAGATGAGCTGGTCTGTTTTCTTCAGCCACTATTAACAGATGTGGGGGATGGGTATAAAATGCAGGAACTTTTATTGGCTCACAATTGTGATTCTAATTTACTGGGAAGGGATTTGATGGCTAAATTGGGAATACAAATTAATGTTGCAAAAGGGGATACAGAGGCTGGTTCTGCTGTACCTCTGTGTCAAATGTCTGGCAGAGCCTAGGCTGAAGTGAACCCACAAGTGTGGGCAGCCCCAGGGAAATTGGCAAAATTAGATATGGAGCCTCTCCAAATTTCCCTGAAGCAACCAGGACAAGAGGTGTCCAAAAGCAATCCCCTGTTCCAAGGGAGGGAAGGAAGGGCTCACAGCCTGTCTGCGAGTCCTGCTCAAGGCACGGCTTGGGGAGCCAGGGATGGCTCCCTAGAATGCTCCTGTCCTGCCAAACAAGAAATCCAATGGAATCCACAGAATGCTGCAGGACCCAAGAAGAAGAAATGAGATGATGAAACCGAGGCACCCCACACTCTCAGATCCTTACACCAGCCTGAACCAGGTGCCCTCCTCACACTGCTGCCATTCACAACTTGATGCAAAAGAGGCTTTCTGGGGATCTGCCCACTTCCAGAGGATGCAAACACAATTCTGCCTTGGGCTGGCAACAAGAGCTAGAAGGGAAAATGCTCAAGACATGGACGGTCCTTCTGCAGGGATGCACGGAAGCACCGGCCTGATTGGGGCAAGCCTTGCAGGAAATATCAAAGGAATTGACCTCACCCCCAGGGACTGGCTTAATGCAGGATGTGGATGACTTGCTCCAGTCAGGAGGACAAGGAGAAGAGGTAGAGGAAGCCTCTGTGAAATGGCTTCATTTTCAGGCTAAAAGCAGCTTTGAGTATCTGAAAAAAAAGAAAGGGCAAATGGTAGAGAAAATGGTTAAATATTCAAGACCTATTTTGATTGCAGGTTTGTCTTGTATTGACCCTGAGAGAGTCGAGGGAATCTCAGAAATAATGTTTCCCCGGACTAAAATGGAGCTGCAGCAATTCTTAGGATTAACAGGGAATTGCAGGAGCTGGATTGAGGATTCTCTTTTCCACCCAGAACATTGCGTGCATTTTTTACCCCCAGATAGTCTCAATATTATGGGGTGGACATAAGAAAGAGAACAAAACTTAACAAAATAAGAAAAATAAAATGATTGATGCCCCAGCCATGGCTCTTCCAGACTCAGAAATCTGAATTGCAAGGGAATATTAAACAGGCCACCCCTGAGCCTGCACTGAAGGCAACGCAGCAGCAGCCAGGGCTCCCCAGCGGGGGAAGCCCCTGCGCCTGCCCACAGATCCTCTGCTCAAATCCTCGGCCTGGCCACCCTCCTTTGCCATCTCCAGCCACTGCGGGACAATCCTTGCTCTCACTCTTGCAGCTTCAGGCCTTTCTGTGCCTGCCCTCGCCACAGCTGGTGGGGAAGGCACTGGGACAATTCCACTCTGCCTCTCAATTCCACTCACACTCTGCCCTGCCTGGGATTAGCTGCTGGCAAAATAGACCACCTTGAAAATGGCTTCAAATTTTTTTTTTCTAAATGGTCTTGGTTTGCCTTTGCCTTGGAGAAAGGAAATTTAAAGGTGTTTTTTAAAGGATGCTCCACCACTCAGCAGAGATGAAATTAACATCTCAACAGACTGGGAATAGCCCAAAAGATTCCCCCCAAGATAACGACCCTCAACAAAACATCAACACCCAGCAGCAAACATCAACCAACATCTACCCAGACACTGCCCCAGGCACAGCTGGAGACACCTGGTCTGGAAAAGGCTGAGCAGGAAATCCAGGAGTGCCCACCTAATTCCCATCACAGGCACAGAAATCCGGGTGCAACAGGAAACCAAATCCTAACAACTCCACACCTTCAAACCAATGAACATTAAACCAAGGGATTTCTATGGGGTCAGAATGTATAAATTTAGAAAAATCTAGTCAAACTCATGTGTCATGGAATGATTTTCTCTGCACACCCAGCCTAAGTGTGCATGAAATTATTCCTGTTGCACATTCTGTACAGAATCAAGTAATGATTTATTTCCCTAAAGACATTGTTGAAGAATTTTTGATATTCACAGTTTCAGTGAAAGAATTACACCATTAGAAAAAAATTTCATAATAATTTTACTTCTATATTGTCGGTTCTGTTTGGGACCGTGGTGTGAGAATCAGTTTTTAGTCCTAGGAGAAGAAAAAGAAAATACTTGATTGCTTTGTAATTTTTCTTTTTATGTATGTGTGTGGCTCATAGTGTTGGCAAAATGGTATGGGTTATCTTCACATTTAAGCTGCATTTTGAAAAACTAGAAGAGCTTTAAAGATGACCCTTTAACTCGTAAACCTTTAATAGAATATTTTTTTGTCAAAAAAAGAAAAGGGCCAAAGAAGGCACCAATAGGGAATTGGGGAGAACACTTGAATCACCCCCAGCTGCCCAGAAAGAGAAGCTTTGTTCCAGGCAGCCAGGAAAGGAGCTTTAGAAATGCAAATTAACACTGATGGCCCAAAGCCTGCACAATGGCCCAGGGGCTTCCTGCGTGCAGGAGGAATTGGGCTGATTCCCTCTGCCCCTCAGCCCAAGCTCTGCCTGCTTGCACAGATGGAATTTGCACAGCTAAAGGCACAGCCCATTGTGAGGATATCTGACTCTGCAGCAGAAATTGGTTCAGCTGCAATGGAAAACAGAAAATGGAGAATGTTGTGAAAACTTCACTAAAACAAGTGGGGGGGAATCATCCCTGTCCCCACTCCAACATGTGCTGTCTCTGTCTATGTTATATAGGGTGTATCAGACTGTTATAAATTTGTATTGTGATATTGGCTTTCGCAGATGAATATTATATATTAAATACTTTTTAGCTATGCTAACAAGTCTTAAGTTTAAAAGAATTTCCTAGGTACAAGGCAAGGAAACTCCAGAGGGCAAGGACAGTGGGGCCCAAGTTGTTATCAGGAGAACAATAGAGCCCAAATTGTTATCAGCGGAAGATATGAAGACCAGCTGCCCTCAGGGGAAGGATGAGGGGCCCAGGCTGTTATCAACAAGTGACCATCTACAGCAAAAAAGAAACCAAACTCCAAAATAATGCTGACCAGCAGAAAATAACATGATCCAAGAAGGTGGAACCAGGGAGGGGACATGCTTGAATATGCATTAACCTCTCACAGCAAAGAGGGGATAAAAAGGACACTCCTGAGATACCAGGTGTGTTCCCGGTAACCCACCAGGGCACCCGGCCGTTTTAACCCTTTGCTTTATTTCTTTTGTCTCCTAATTGTCTTTTGTTTATATTAAATTCTTTTTATAATTTATTAAGTGAATCTCGTTTTTAAGAATTTTTGGGGGCTCTTTCCGGGATAAGCACCTCACCTCTGGGACCACCGGAGATCCAGAACGGGGAAACAGGCGCGCCCCTGCTGAGTTCAGCAGATCCCATTCTGTTTCTCCCAGCGTGGACCAAGCGGCTGCAGGTCAAAACCCCGAGGACAAGAAGGAGAGGAATAAAGCAAAGGAAAGGGGAAAAAAGGCTCCATAAAACCGCGGTATTTTTGCTCCATAATTCTTGTGCACGAAGACCCAAAGAAGAAGGCGGATTGTAAGTAATCTTTGGGGGAGCGGGAAGCGGGGGTTGCAAGAAACCCCCGGGGTTACTGGGACTGGGTCTCAGGGGAGGGGTGAGCCCCTCGGGAAAGGGAGCCCAAGGTTTTCCTGGCACAATCCACTGGGAAAACAGAGTAAAATGTGGATTCTCTAAAACTTTGTCAAGTTGAGGATTAAATCCAAGAAATTTGGACTTAAAACTGCCAAATTGAGGAATAATCCAAGAAACTTGGGATATTTGACATATTACAGTGCCCATGGGCGGATATTAACAAGGGAAGTAAAGTGCACCTTATTGTCTTGCTGTGACTGGCTGGAGTTGAATGAACAGATGTGAGAATGCGTAAATAGGTGTGATTGTTGCATTGAAATTTGTGGGGTTTTTTTTTTGGTTTTTTTTTTTTTGAATTGTGTTGTTAAAGAGGAAAGGTTTTCTGTACTGTGCTGGAGTGAGGGTGAGCAACTGTATTGTGTTGTTAAAGAGGAAAGGTTTTCTGTGCTGTGCTGGAGTAAGAGTGAACACGGGTCGATGCTTCCACAGGGACTGGATCACGGTGGGGACACATGGAGTGATTTGCTTCCTCCCTGCGAGCTCCTGTCTTGGAGCCCCGGGAGGGGAGGCAAACCAGAACTGGGGCTTGTAGCCCAGGAGCCGCGGGGGTGTTGTATCAAATCTGTTCTCAGCGGGATAGCATCTCTGGTCTCAGAGCAAAGCCAAAGTTATCTTTAGTGGCGATGGTCCCTCCGTGCCTTTCCTCCCCCCTGGGCAACAAGAGCTGCTTGCGGGGGAGGGGTCGCTTTGGTGAGATGGTATGTGATTCAGTGTTTGAAGTTGTTTGTTTTTTGGTTTTTTTGGTTTTTTTTAGAAGTTTTCTTTGCCCCACTGTAGCAGCGGTGAGAGGTTTTCCTGGGAGATGGTGCTCCCAGGGCTACTCCCTGCCGAGCTATTGAGATGGAGGGGCGGGTCAGCCTCAGGAGTGCAAGGGAACTCCTGGAGCTCCGGCCAGCGGTGAGTCGGGCCGAACCCTGATAAGATCAGGGCACGGAGGGTGCCCTGAGGGGATGAGTTCAGCCCATCCCTTTTGAGTAAAGTGAGGGCAGGGGCCTTCTAAGTCTTGGTGCCCCTGCATTGTTTAAACTTATTTGGAGCTCTCAAGCCGCAGAGCTGTGTTTAGGCGGCTGTGGGCAGGCTGGATTGAACCACAGATGCTGGTTCGGGTTCCATGCTCCAGGCACAGGGGGATTGGAGGAGCTCTCAGTGACTCCTGGAACCTCCTGAAGCTGTGCAACAGGCCGGGAACATGCCCAATGGTGAGAGAGCTGGGTGAGTCCCTCTGGGACCCAGGTTTTCTATGCCAGGGTCTTATGAGACCCCGCACATTAAGTTCTGTGATTTCAGGAGTAAGGACTGGTGTCAAACTGTCTCAGAGAGCTTTTTCTTAGCCAGATGTGTGAGATATGGAGCAGTACTGGCGTATGGTATCAGCTCCAAACCAAGGGAGCTGCAAGTTGCAAGCCTTTGTTTTTATCGTGTTCTGAGAGAATTCCGTGTATGATGGTGCTGTGGTCTTCTGCAGCAATAAGTTGTGTCGGTGCTTAAAATTTGAGATTACAGGAAGAGTATGCATCCTGGGAGAAAATGGAAAAGAAGTGAGCTCTGTTTGTTTTTTTCTTGAGTGACTGCAATATTTATTTTGTAGAGAAACAAACCCATTTCTTAGTATGCCTTCCAATTTCTTTACTTTAGTGAATATCGTAGAATTTTGTGGTTGATTATAATTTTAAAGGCAAGTTACAGTAATTCGCATAGCAGTCACTTCTTGAGGTGAAAACTTATCAGGTTGTCAATAAGTGTTAGAGCTGTTAACCCTAATGTTGTTTGTGTCCCGTGCTGATGGGCACAGCCCATGGTTCTTAACAGCAGAACCTGGTACCAGCCTAAAAGCAAAATCCTGTGGATTGTTGTAAATCTTTTTACTGCTGCTGAAAATTATTTTGTCTCTTTTCACGATATGAAATGCTGATCATCTCTCTGATGATTGCTAAGGAGTTATTGTGACAGTGTGTTTAGCTGAAGATCAGGCTCAGAACTGCCATGATTTCTTGTTCTTTTGAATTTGCCAAGAGAGTGCACACGTCTCTAGGAGTGCTTGTGTTGTTTTGCAGCTGTGCTTATTACAGAAGCAGAAGTGGACCCAGTTAAAAGATTAAAATTAAGATTGTTGGTGTTTCGAATTAAGAAGAGGATTGTGGAGACTCTAAACTTGGTCTATTTTAATAAGTACATGTGTTAATTTAGAGATGAGTTTTATTTTGTGAAAGAAGAGTTCAAAAACAATTGTAAGACTGGTTCTTGCTATAGATTGTTCATAGTATATAAGCTGCAAGTACTGTTGAAACATAAAGGTATTGTCAGAAACTTGTCAATGTATCTAAATGCCTGTAAGAATAAAAGACCTGACCTATCTTGTCATGAGAAAAGTTACACTAGAGATTATTCACATTAAGCAGCTGTGTGAGGATAGACTCCTTTTGTACCTGTAGAAGAAAACTTAGAGAAGAATGATGTCTGTGTCTTCATTTCTAGCTTGACTGAAGATCTGTTCAAGGCAGTAGAAATAGAAATTGCAAGTTTGTTTTAGTTGGTAAAAGTAGCTGGCTAGCTGACTGGTCTCTGTGTCTGGCGCCTTTGATGGCTTTGGGGAGCGTCCCCAAAAGGAGGTGTTAGAATTTGTTGTTATTCTGAAGCAAAGTAATTTGTGTAGTGGAGATTCTGGAGGGATGTGGTGTAAAGAGTGGCGAGATAATAGTGGCAAAGAGAAACAGAGAGGTTTGCGTCTCTTTTCATTAAAGTTGTAAAGATTTTTAGAAAGAGAGCGAGAAGTGTCTTGTTGGCTCCGAAGAGTGAGCACTGGCTTGTGGGGAGAAAAACTTTCAAGCGCGATTAGAGATGAGAATTGTGCCCGAAATAGGGGATGTTAGGAGCATCTGGAGCACTGGGTTAGGAGTTGCTAGGTTTAGGTGTTGTTTTATTGCTTTTATGTAAAGCGGCTGTAGCAGGACCCGGTCCCTGTGAGTGGTGAACAGCAGGGCCCGGTGTGGCGGCTCCCGGTCCTCTCCCACCCGATGTGAAGGGTGCAGAGCGCGGTTCGTGAGTGGCGCTGCTGGAGCGGGACCCGCCGTGTCTGTGCCGGGGTCTCCAGGGGTGCGGGGTGCCGGCAGTGCTCGCCGGCCCGACAGCGGCGCTGGGTGAGATTTGCTGCTGAAGAGCGAGCTGGCCCAGCAGAGGAGCCCCAGACCAGAGCGCTGTGGACTCCGGGCTCTGCCCCCCGGCAGTGGCGGGAGCTGAGTGTGTTTGAAAATGCCAGTCCTGTGTGTGAAGGGACGGCACAGCAGGGAAAGAGGAGACACGAGCTTTGCCCCAGGGTCAGCACACAAGTGACTGGCAAGGATGCAAGTGGGCCCCTGCAGAGCGAGCGGCTGAAACAGCCTGCTCAGCCCAGAGCTGCGGCAGCGGGAGAGAGAGATAGCCTGAAAAACTGCTGTGAATGGGAAAGGAACGGAACAAAGGCCGAGAAACAGACCGGTGGATGATGAGACCAAAGCAAAAGTAATCTTGCTCGTTAGGTTCTGAAAACCTCATCAAGGAGTTTAAATTTCTTGAAATAGGATTTTTTTTTTCTCTCTTATTTTTTTTCTTCTCTTTCTTTTACTCTTGTTGTTAAAAGGAAGGGGTTTGTTCTAAGAAACCGATAAAAGAAGTTTGTGAAGCTAAACAAGTAAATAGTAACCAAAAGGTAAAAAAGGTAATGAATGTAATTTATTTGAAGTCAAAACTAACCTAGCCTTTCTTGTTTAACTAATCTGAACGTGCAGAAAGAGATTGGCTCCTATGTTAACTGTTAAATTTCGCTGATGGAAAATTTTGATGTGATGTTTTCATTCTCCCTGTGTTATTAAGAAATTGTTTTCAGGTACTACTGATAATTAAGGCAGAGAAGCTGCAATCTGGACCAAAGAGTGAAGTTTGATTCACACCAATAAGATCAAAAGAGCTGAGGACTGGACTGTAATACCCAAACTGAGTGATACCAAATGTACTCTTGAGCAGAGACCGGCGGCAATGAACTGATCCAAGGAATGAGCTAAGAATCACGCCTAACTGGGAAGTAAGACCAAGCCTGTATCAGTAGTTTCAAGTCCTGCCTGGATAAGTTCTGGGACACTGATATCCACCTTGGGGAGGAAAACTCCCACTCCCAACAGGAGGACTGGGGCTGTTTTGGTTGAGAAATCCTCGTATATTTTTACTTTTGCCTGTGATTTGTATAAAGGAGGGGGGAGAACCACAACTTCCATCAGTGCCACACCATATACCTTGTCTAAATCATCCCAATACGGGACATGTTATCTGGATTAAATATAAGTGTTTAAATTAGAGAATAATAGGTATTGTGGTCCACAAAGTTAAGCCTCTCATTGCAGGAAGTGTGAGGTGTCAAATCTATTAAGAATAACTTAAATGATAACTTTTTTTTACAGATGGGAAATTACTAGTGCGTGTTGAGTGGGAAGTACCTGAGGAACGGTGGGAAACTGCTGTTAAAAGGTGTCAAAAGAAATTTGCTTGGAAATTACAAAAGAGGAAGTGACAAGGAAATAAGGGGGCAAGACCAGATTGACCACTACAACTCGCCACCGAGAAGAATATAAAACACCTGCTGTGAGCTGCAACCTCATAGGCAGGATTGGTGGGGGTGTAAGCCATACTGGACCCCTATTATTCCTTCTTCTGTCACTTATCCTTCTCCCTTCTGGGACACCAGCAAAGCCATGTGACAAATGCTATCAAAATCTTTACATGGAATGACACCGGGGTTTCTTTCTTATTACCCACACCAGTATCAATAATCACTGCTATAACCCATCCAAATTAAGTACCTGTAGGCATAAAGGGAAAATATTAGACTACAGAAAATCTAGGAACAAGTAGTAACAGATTAGAAAACAACTGCCCAAAAAGGAGAAAAAGATGGATTTGCTTCACAGTTGTTGCCAGGAGAAATAACCAAGATTTGGTAAGAGAGCAAATGGTAAGTGAAAAGATAAAGCCAACACAGTAACCTAGACCTGTATTAACCTCACATGTAAGCAAAGCTCAAACAGCAATTAAATGGAGAAAACTTCTTCATGAAGTGAGAAATACTCCTGGTAAAAAGTATAAAGCTGGTAATAAAACTTGTACATAGCAAGTTCCAGAGAAACCAACTCGGTATTAGACCCCAAGGAAAGTAAAAGAAAAAATTGTGTACATAGTAATAGAACCAGATTCTTCCAGTGTAATAGTACAGAGAAAAATCCTTACTCTGGAAATAGCCAAATTTTGAGGAAATATAAATCAACAGAAAAATGACTATTAGAAAGCACCAGAGGTCTTATTTTGGGATATGTGAGAAAAGGGCATACCCAAAGCTCCCTTCGCAATGGAAGGGGAATTGTACTCTGAGAATGATTCAGCTAGGATTTTTCTTTTTGTCAGGACAAGACAGAAATTAGTTGGGGGTGTTGGTTTTTGAGGTCCTAAAAAGAAATAAAAGGAAATAGTCTGAGTACCTCAAAAATGGGGAGATGAGCAATAGCCCCTGAACACATATTAGAAACATTCTTGGGCACAAGATGGAAGTTGGAGATATCGAACCCCAATTTTTGCATTATGAAACTCCAAGTTGTTGTAGAAATCATAACCAGTGAAACAGCTGGAGCTATAGAATTAATAGCCAGTCAGTGATGAAAGCCACAGCGGCAATATATCAAAATAAGCTGGCTTTAGACTATTTATTGGCTAAAAGAAGGGGTGTTCTGTGAGAAAATTAATACATAAGATTGTTGTTTTCAATGACAATAAAAATGCCGTTCTAGATATCGCGAAAGAAATCAGAAAAATGGCCCATGTGCCAGTCCAAAAATGAAAACCAGTAATGACCACTAACTGGTGGGATAATATATTGGAGATAGAGTAGTAGAAGAAGCTAAGTTTCTTCTCCTTGTAGCAGTGCTACAGCTGGTTTAATATTTCTTCCTTGTTTAATCCCCTGTTTAATTTGGCTAATCACCAAAGTAGTGCAAGGCATGCAAATAGTAGTAATGCCTACAGACTCAAAATTGGCTACATCTAGAATGGCACAAAAAAAAAATCATGGTATTAGGAAAACAAAATAATGTGAAAGATCTATTGGAAAAAGCTAAACTGATTTGTGAGAAAAATGAACGAGTGCTAGAAGCTGGAAAACAAGAATTATTGCTCAAGCCAAATGATTTATAAAAAAAGAAGAGGAGGGGTTTGTTATAAATTTGTATTGTGATATTGGCTTTCGCAGATGAATATTATATATTAAATACTTTTTAGCTATGCTAACAAGTCTTAAGTTTAAAAGAATTTCCTAGGTACAAGGCAAGGAAACTCCAGAGGGCAAGGACAGTGGGGCCCAAGTTGTTATCAGGAGAACAATAGAGCCCAAATTGTTATCAGCGGAAGATATGAAGACCAGCTGCCCTCAGGGGAAGGATGAGGGGCCCAGGCTGTTATCAACAAGTGACCATCTGCAGCAAAAAAGAAACCAAACTCCAAAATAATGCTGACCAGCAGAAAATAACATGATCCAAGAAGGTGGAACCAGGGAGGGGACATGCTTGAATATGCATTAACCTCTCACAGCAAAGAGGGGATAAAAAGGACACTCCTGAGATACCAGGTGTGTTCCCGGTAACCCACCAGGGCACCCGGCCGTTTTAACCCTTTGCTTTATTTCTTTTGTCTTTTGTTTATATTAAATTCTTTTTATAATTTATTAAGTGAATCTCGTTTTTAAGAGGGGGAGCTGGAGCAAAGCAGCTGGAAAGCACAGTGGGCGTGTGTCCTGGGTTGATTATGATGTTAAATTGTATCCCCATTCGTCCACCTAACCCAGACACAGGTTCTGTATTCTTAAAATTCCATCTGAGAGTAAAAGTGAGTGGAAAAGAAGCACCAAGTCTGTTATCAGACTGCACTTGCTCCCCCCGCATCGGGAGTTTTGACTACAGCACAGACAGACAACAAGACACAGATCGCCTTGGCTTTCCAGCTAGCCGGAGCAGAGAGGTCTTCCTGGACTGTTTTCTTTCCCTTTTTCTGAAACGAATCGAAGCTGCTCTGGACTGGGGACTCGGGGGAGCACCGGGAGCACCCCTGGACTACCGGGAGCCCAGCCTGGGCAGCGGCATTTTCCAGTGCCAGAGGGACTGATAACAGAGCCAACACCCCCAGGAAAGAGACCCTCTGAAGTTCCTCATCTCTGCTGAAGGGCGAGAGGTTTTGTAATTTGATATCGTTCATTTTTGTGCTGGGTAGTGCTGTGCCTGGGAAATAAACAGGTTTTTTCCATTTCTCTCAGAGAAATCTCTTCCCGAACTGGATGGGGGTGGGAGAAAGGGGCCACGTGGGTTTGCTTCCCGGGGGGAACCCACTGGAGGTTTTCTCCCAAATTTCCCCTAAACCAGGACAATCACCCAAATTACACAAACACATCACAAAATTTCAGAAACATCCCTCCAAATTCTAGAAAAAATGACAAAAAATGCCAGAAAACACTCACAAAATTTCCTAAATCTTCTCAAACCTCTACCAAATTCCAGAAGCATCCCACATAATCTCCAAAAATTTCCGAACAATCTAAGAAAAACCCCTCAAAACTCTTCAAGACTCCTCAAAATCCCACAAAATTCCAGAAATACCTCACAAAATTCCAGAAAAAAATCCACAAAATTCCCTAAATCTTCTCATAAGGCCAACAAATTCAAGAAATATCCCACAAATATCTCCACAAATTTCCGCACAAAGAAAAATCCCACACAATTCTTCAAGGCTCCTCAAAATCCTACAAAATTCCAGAAACACCCCACAAACTTGCAAAAAAACCCGCACAAATTTCCCAAAGTCTTCTCATAAGCCCACCAAATTCTAGAAACATCCCACAAAAATCTCCACAAATTTCCACACAATCTAAGAAAAATCCCACACAATTCTTCAAGGCTCCTCAAAATCACACAAAATTCCAGAAAATTACCACAAATTTACAAGAAAATTCCAGAAAATTCCCTTAAACTTCTGAAAACCCCACCAAATTCCAGAAACACCCTACAAAATCTCCACTAATTTCCACGCAATCTAAGAAAAAGGCCCTCAAAATTCTTCAACTCTCCTCAGAATCCCACAAAATTCCAGACAATTCCAAAACATTCCAAAGAAATCCCACCAAATTCCAGAAACATCCCACAAAATTCCAGAAAAAAATCCACAAAACCCCCAATATCTTCTCATAACCCTACCAAATTCCAGAAATATCCCACAAAATCACCTCAAATTTCCACACAATCTAAGAAAAATCCCACACAATTCTTCAAGGCTCCTCAAAATCCCACAAAATCCAAGAAAACTGCCACAACATTCCAAAAAAATCCAACAAAATTCCCTAAATCTTCTGAAAACCCCACCAAATTCCAGAAAATCACCACAAAAATCTCCACTAATTTCCGCACAATCTAAGGAAAATCCCACACAATTCTTCAAGGCTCCTCAAAATCCCACAAAATTCCAGAAAATTACCACAACATTCCAAAACAATCCCACCAAATTCCAGAAACACCTCACAAACTTACAAAAAAAAAACCCCACCAAGTCCCCAAAATCTTCTCATAAGCCCACCAACTTCCAGATACATCCCACACAATCGTTACAAATTTCCACTAAACCTAAGAAAGATCCCTCCAAGTTCTTCAAGTCTCCTCAATATCCCACAAAATTCCACAGAAACTCCACAACATTCCAAAAAAAATCCTAAAAATTCTAGAAACATCCCACACAATTCCTTCAAGTCTCCTCAAAATCCCACAAAATTCCAGACAATTCCACAACATTCCAAAGAAATCCCACCAAATTCCAGAAACATCTCACAAAATTCCAGACAGAAAAGCAAAATTACCCAGATCTTCTCATAAGCCCACCAAATTCTAGAAACATCCAACAAAATCTCCACAGGTTTCCACACATTCTAACAAAAATCCCACACAATTCTTCAAGGCTCCTCAAAATCACACAAAATCCAAGAAAACTGCCACAACATTCCAAAAAAAACCCAAAAAATTCCCTAAATCTTCTGAAAACCCCACCAAATTCCAGAAAATCACCACAAAAATCTCCACAAATTTCCACAAAATCTAAGAAAAATCACACACAATTCTTCAAGGCTCCTCAAAATCCCACAAAATTCCAGAAAATTATCAAAACATTAAAAAAAAATCCCACCAAATTCCAAAAATCTTCTCATAACCCTACCAAATTCCAGAAACATCCCACAAAATCTCCACTAATTTCCACACAATCTAAGAAAAATGTACTCAACGTTCTTCAAGTCTCCTCAGAATCCCACAAAATTTCAGACAATTCCACAACATTCCAAAGAAATCCCTCAAAATTCCAGAAACACCTCAAAAATTCCAGAAAAAAATCCACAAAATTCCCAAAATCTTCTCATAAGCCTACCAAATTCCAGAAACATCCCACAAAATCTCAACAAATTTCCACGCAATCTAAGAAAAATGTACTCAAAATTCTTCAAGTCTCCTCAAAATCCCATAAAATTCCAGAAACATTCCACAAAATTCCAAAAAAACCCCACAAAATTCCCTAAATCTTCTCAAAACCCTACCAAATTCCAGAAATATCCCACATAATCTTCAAAAATTTTCACAAAACCTAAGAAAAATCCCACAAAATTCTTCAGGTCTCCTCAAAATCCTACAAAATTCAAGAAAATTACCACAGCATTCCAAAAAAATCCCACCAAATTCTAGAAACACCTCACAAAATTCCAGAAAAAAAATCCACAAAATTCCCTAAATCTTCTCAAAACCCTACCAAATTCTAGAAACATCCCTCATAATCTTTACAAATTTCCACTAAACCAAAGAAAAATCCTTAAAAATTCTTCAAGTCTTTTCAATATCCCACAAAATTCCACAGAAACCACAAAACATTCAAAAAAAATACTAACACTTCTAGAAACAACCCATAAAATACTTCAAGTCTCCTCAAAATCCCACAAAATTCCATACAATTCCACAACATTCCAAAAAAATCCCACCAAATTCCAGATACATTCCCTCAAAAAAAGTTCCTGAATCTTCTCATAAGCCCACCAAATTCCAGAAATATCCCACAAAATCTCCACAAATTTCCACACAATCTAAGAAAAACCCCTCAAAATTCTTCAAGTCTCCTCAAAATAACACAAAATTCCAGAAATAGTCCACAAAATTCCAGAAAAAAAACCATGAAATTACCTTAATCTTCTCATAAGCCCACCAAATTCCAAAAACACCCTACAGAATCTCCACTAATTTCCACAAAATCTAAGAAAAAGGCCATCAAAATTCTTCAAGTCTCCTCAAAATCACCCAAATTACACAAAAACATCACAAAATTCCAGAAACATCCCTCAAAATTCCAGAAAAATCCCAAAAAATGGCAGAAAACACCCACAAAATTTCCTAAATCTTCTCAAAACCTTACGACATTCCAGAATCATCCCACATAATCTTTACAAATTTCCAGAAAACCTTAGAAAAATCCCTCAAAATTCTTCAAGGCTCCTCAATATCCTGCAAAATTCCTCAAAAACCCCACAACATTCAAAAAAAATCCCAAAAATTCTATAAACATCCCACAAAATTCTAGAAAAAAAGCAAGAAATTCCTTAAATCTTCTCACAGGCTCACAAAATTCCAGATATATCCCACAAAATTCTCCACAAATTTCCACACAATCTAAGAAAAATGCCTAAAAGAATTTTCATGAGTCTTCAAAATGTTTCAAAATTCGAAAAAAATCTCACAAAATTCAAGAAACTTCCACAAAAATCTCTTCAATATCCCACAAAATTTTAAAAAAAATCACACAACATTAAAGAAAAAAATACCACAAAATTCCCTAAATCTTCTCAAAACTTTACTGAATTCCAGAAACAGCCCAGAAAATCTCCACAATTTCCACAAAATTCTACAAAAATCCCTCACAATTTGAGAAAATTCCACAAAATTTAAGAGAAGTTTGACAACATTTGAAAAAAATACCACAAAATTACCTAAATTTTCTCCCTTCACCAAATTCCAGAATCATCTCACAAAATCTCCACAAATTTCCAGAAAATATTAGAAATATCCCTCAAAATTCATCAAGTTTCTTCAATATATCACAAAATTACAGAAAAATCCTACAAAATTGCAGCAAAATCCCAAAAAAATCCTTAAATCTTCTCATAACCCTACCAAATTTTTGAAACATCCCACAAAATCTCCACAAAGTTCCACAAAATCTAAGAAAAATCCCGCGGAATTCTACATGTTTCCTCAATAGCCCTCAAAATTCTACAATACCCCCTCCAAATTCTGGAAATATCCCACAAAATTCTCCACAAATTTCCACACAATCTAAGAAAAATCCCACAAAATTGTTCAAGTCTTCTCAAAATCCCACAAAATTCTACAAAAATTCCACAAAAGTGCCACAAAATTCTTCAAAATGTCACCAAATTCCAGAAACATAAAAAAAATCTCTTCCAATTTCCACAACATTCCAAAATATTTCCTCAGAATTCCAGAAACATCCACACAGATCTCTTCCACTTTCAACAAAATTCCAGAAATATCCCTCAAAATTCTTCAAGTCTCTTCATTATCCCACAACATTCCAGAAATATCCCACAAAATTAAAAAAAAATCCCCAATAATAGCATATAAATCCCTCAAAATTGCAGAAAAAAATAAAATAAGTCCTTAAATCTTCTCAAAACTGAATCAAATTTTTGAAACATCCCACAAAATCTCCACAAATTTCCACAAAATCTAAGAAAAAGCCCACAAAATTCTTGAAGTCTTCCCAAAATCTTTCAAAATTTCACAAAAACCTCAATAATTCCAGAATCATCCCACAAAATCTCCTCATAATTCCAGAATAACTCCAAAAAATCCTACAAAATTCCAAAAAAACCCCCCGAAGAATTCCATCAATCTTCTCAAAATCCCACCGAATTCCAGAAACATCCCAAAAATTTTCCACAAATTCCCACAAAATCTAAGAAAGATGCCTGAAAATTCTTCATGTCTCCACAATATCCTTCAAACTTCCATAAAACCCCCATGAAATTCCAGAAGCATCACACAAAATTTAAGGAACAATCCCACAATATTCCAGAAAAATCCCCCAAAAATTCTTCAAGACTCCTCAAAATCCCACAAAATTTCACAACATTCAAAAAAAATCCCACAAAAGTATTTAAATTTTATCAAAATCCCACAAAAGCTCAGAAAAATCCCATGAAATTCCAGAAAAATCCCACAAAAATCCCTGAAACGTCTCAAAACCCTACCGAATTCCAGAAACATCCCAAAAAATCTGCTCCAATTTCCACAAAGCCTAAGAAAAATCCCTCAAAATTCCTCAAGTCTCCTCAAAATCCCACAAAATTCCACAAAAACCCCACAATATTCCATAAAAATCCCAATAATTCTATAAACCTCCCACAAAATCCTTCAAGTCTCCTTAAAATCCCACAAAATGGCAGAAAACACCCACAAAATTTCCTAAAACTTCTCAAAACCCTACACATTTCCAGAAACATCCCAAAGTATCTTCATAAATTTCTACAAAATTCCAGAAAAATCCCATAAAATTGAAGAAAAATAAAAAAAACCCTCAATCTTATCAAAACCCTACCAATCTCCAGAAACATCCCACAGAATCTCCTCCTATTTACACAGAATTCCAGAAAAAAAAAATCACAAAATTCTTGAAAAGCCCCACAAAATTCCAGAAAAATCCCACCAAATTCCAGAAAAATCCCACAAAATTCCCTAAATCTGCACAAAACCCTACCAAATTCCAGAAACATCCACAAAATCTCCACAGTGTTCCACAAAATTCCAGAAAAATACCAAAAAACTCTTCAAGTCTTCTCAGAATCCCACAAAATTCTAGAAAAATCCTCAAAATTCCAGAAAATTTCCCACAAAATTCCCTAAATCTTCTCAATATCTCACAAAATTTTACAAAATATCCCACAAAATTACACAAATTTCTCACAAATTTCCAGTAAAATCTGATGAAATTGTTAGCGTTCAGGAACACACATAATCATGAATGATTATATGCAGGTGCTTTATTAAGAGATCTGGGTGTCAGGGGTACACATACCCAAATCTGACCCGACTTGGTTTTGAGTTGAACATGTTTTTCAACTCTATTGTTATAAAACTTACATATTAATTATTAAACTAACATCGTTCTATTGTATACATTGATGTTACCCAAGCATGGATTTCTCATGATCCCCCCCCAGCCCCCTAACATTGTTTCTCATGTTCTTTAAACAATAATAATATCTAATCATATCTAACAATTGTATCATTTATTATATACTGCTAACACAGGTGCAGTTTCACCTGATCTTTAGCAAGGACAAGGCCTAACATTTCCCAGAGCCTACTTTTCCCAGGCTTGCCAAACCTAACTTTATTTCTAAGTCCCTGAATTTTCTAAGATTTTAAGACCTTTTACTATTATTCCCCCCTTTGAAAGCATTTTTACTTCACTAGAAGTGCAAATGTTTTCACTTGATACAGTCCTTTGTTTCTGAGTTTATACTTGATGTTCTTCGAATCCTTGAGTGATATAAGCGTTGTCCTGGATGTTGTCACGAACTGGAGAACCAGAAGATGGTGGGTGTGAATCTCACATCAGTGCCTTTATTATTTTCTGGTTCCAGGACGTTTTCTTCTGTATTTCTCCCTTGAAGATGCTGTAAATTAACCAAATTGCTAAGAATACAGTTAGTAAGATGATCACACTCTCAATGACAGATTTAATCCATGAACTCACATTCCACCCTAACCCTTTGAAGATTTTGCCTAACCAACTTGTAGACAAATCCTTTTGCTCTTCCTGTGCTCCGTGCTCTATTTGTTGCAATTGATTGATGTCATATTCTACATCTGCAGTCACATTTGGGGTGTGGATGCAGCAATGATCAATCTATCCCTTTAAAAAACTCACACACTCCATGCTCTTTCAGGAGTAGTAAATTGTAATTGTACATTTAGTTCTTTAAATCTTTCTCAGCTCACTCTAGCTAATTTATCTACCTGACCTGTAAGTTTGTACAACATTTCTCTCTTCTGATAGTTTGCTATAGGACCGAGCAAAGACTCTAGGGCCCACCCAAATTTCACTCTACTAGAGGCTTCTTGCCAAGTGTCATCCTGATTCTGTTCCTATCCTAATCTTCCCTAGCTATGCCTGTGTCTAGTCACTGAGTTGTTTTTTAAGCAGATTTCACATTTTGACATTACTGATTTTGCCATTGTTAGCATCTGTACCGAGATTAATTTTTGTTTCATCAATTTCACCAATGCCTCTGCACCCCAATGACATTTGTTATGTTTCATTTGTAGAACTTTATTGGAGGACCGCCAGCAACCCACCGCTCTTCACAGAAGTAAACGTGAACACCGTTTATTTCTATCTTTAGCGCACCTTTTATAGGGTTCTACAGGGCCTGCAGGCAGAGCAAGTTACTATTGGCTAACACACACAGGTTTACATTTTTTCTCCTGTACACAAGGATTTTGTTTTGCTTTACTCTCTCTTCTGCAGGAGGGTTTCAAGGACTTTAGCCTTTAATATCACAAGTTATTTCAAAGACTGGTTTGTGCAGACAGGCCTTTACTAATATATAAAATATAGCAACAATTCCCCCTTTCACTTTTTGCACAAACCAGGCTTTGGATGTGACTCATTCTATACCCTTATGAAGCCAAGATAACATACAACTTAGACTTTCATCCCCATTAACATTATAAGTAAAGTCCAACCCCTTTCTAGCACAAGAGACCTCAACCATCCAGTGATGCCCCAGCTGGAGAACCAACTTCCAATGGGGTCACTATCTTCCTCCAGGACATGTAACCCATCCTGAAGCTGTTGTAGTTGCTCATGGATGGAAGCTGAATGATCAGTAAGATTCAGACAGCACATGCCTTCAAATTCCTCACAACCATGTCCTTGTGCTAAGAGCAAAAAGTCAATTGTGGCTCGATTTTGTAATACTGCATGATGTACACTACTCACATCGGCTGAAAGCTCACTTAACATTGTGGATGTTAAGTTCAATCCTTCTTAGTCTAACAGGCGAGCCTTTTTAGAGTTGCTAAGTTTTAATTCATTCAGGCTTCACTTTGACTGTTTGATGTTTTTCATTTTATCAGCTACATTCTACAATTGGTGTAAGCTTGGATGGAAACAAAGTAAGTTTCCCAAAATAACAGGGTTTTCTATGTGGATTAGCAGGAATCTCATTCCATGCTCTATCTCCACAGATTAGGAATATGGAACTAGGTAATCACTTTGGTAATTGTTCTGTGAGATTGCACCACTAATAAAGGCTTTACTTACAATGGTAGTAACGAGATCAGCTATAGGGTTGTCTGCAGCCCAGTGCTGCATTACTTTCTTAGAATGACGTTTTGTCGGGGGTTCAAACATTATCCATCCACCTGAGGTATTGGTGGAACCTAACAAATCTAATTCTTCTGGGGGGCCCTATGGTAACATTGAGAACTTTGGTAATTTTTGCTTGCCAGCAGGCTTCAAGTTGTCTTAATGCGAAGCCAACAGTGCGATTGCACTCTTGCAATATTGCCAATTGATTCAGTCGAGTCTCATTACTAATTAAACCTTTAAATGCTGCTTGAGGATCCCATTCAGGGACTCCTATGAGACAGGTGTGAAAGGATCTCCAGGTGTGGCTAGGCTCAAACACATTGACCTTTGGCCAGTTCAGTGTGCCAGAGTGACCCATATGTTCTGTCACTTTTGGATGTTAGTTAGCAGACAGTTGGTCAGGACTATACACAACACAATTACCATAAGCAGTTTGTTCCATGTAAATGACACCATACGAGCAAACTCACAGCTAAAACTAACGTTAAATGAACTTTCAAAGATGCTTACACTACCTCTTGAAGGGGGAAATGCTTATACTTTATACTAACATAACAATTACTACACAGGCTAAACTCTTAAACTATTATCTAACTACTTTTAACACACGTGCTCTGGTATATATGTAGTCTAAGTGTGGAAGCAATTTGCTGAAAGGGTAAACACACAACTACAATTTGCTTTATATACAGTTAGATGGAGTCTCTACACTTTTCTTAGATCTTCTACAGAATTTCCTTCACAAACAGACTATGATTTAACACGATTCAGTCTTGGAACGTTCACTGCTCCCGTCATGTCAGATGGCAGCTGATCGGTGACTGAGGGCTTTGATGTTCAGGTTGTTCTTCACATCCTTCTAAATCTTAAAACAAAGGATAACTGAAAAATTGGTAGAGACACAACATCATAATAACAACATAAAATTTCTGTTGGCAACTGTCTGTGTAGTGTTCAGACACAACTGTGTCCTGACAGCTCCACTTCTGATCCATGTCTGGAGTACCAAGGCTGTGTGGTGACTTCTCTGTTCACTGGATCTCGTGTGTTCAGAGGCACAGTCTGGTCAGATGGACAGGTGACCTTTTTGAACCTGCCAACAAAACACAGACACTTCTCTCCTTGAAGTTAATGAATTACACTAATCAAAATGCTTTTAGGATATCAATTTTCCCCGTTTTCTTAAAAAAAAAATAAAAATGAGATGTACTTCTGTTATAAACATCAACATCAACACAAACCCATATATACAAGGATTAAGAACCTATAGCAGTTAAAAAACCAATTAAATCATAAACATTATTAATAAGATATGTAATATAAAACTACTATTAATTACTAAAACACTGCACCAGCATCCCATAGTTAGCAAACAAACAGAAACAAAACATCATCAGTGAAGGATTGGATAACCACCTCTGGAAATGATTCTCCAAGCTCACTTCAAAATTGATCCAGCTGCCATATTAATAGGGTCAAATTGCTGAGTCAAAAAGTGACTCAAATACTGATTTGGTACAGAAAACATCTGGATCTGCTGGCAAACATTCTGTCCAGGTAAAGTCAAGGCTTGGCCAGGGCCTGGCTTTAAACTGGAAAGATGCCTCTTAACTCATTTCTAAATCAAGGTTCTCAATAGTAGCAGCTAGGAGATGCTTACAGCACAGCAAACTGTTAAAATGCATTTGTACAAAGCAAATGATCAGAAGCCTCAGGTACCAGACCAATTAAACCATGCAGCAGTTGGTTTAATCTGAAGCCTCTCCCATGGCAGCTGATCCTCAGCAATGGTACATCTTCTTAAAATTCTGGAAACACTGAAAAATAAGAAAGCTATAACAAACAAAAACTGCAGAGATTGCAACAACCAATAGAACCCCTGATGAAGTCAAGGGTGTCACAGACTGCATTCCCTTCTATCCACAAGCAGGTGTTCATCAGCGTTCTGTCACAGCTGTTTCAGTTGTGGCTGTCTTCATCTCTCTAGGAAAATAACTATACTTTGCAGTTTAGACAAGTGTCTCCAATAAAACATAAACAATTTAAATTAAACAATATTTAAACCTAACAATAATGATTTATGACAAAAGGAAGTAACAAACTTAACCTTAAAAGAATATCTAAGTTATAAAACTTAACTTATAAACATTCAAGCCTAAATATAATAAAACTTGACTTTTCTTAATTCTATTAACACTTAATCTATATTAAATAAAAACATACCTTAATCTTATTCTGTTACTATAAAGAGGCAACTAAAGGTTTGATATGTACCTTTTAAACACAATATAACAGTAACATGGATTCACTATAAAGATTATAAAAACATAACAAATCCATCACAATACTATGTCATCTAGCTTTGAGAATAACTCGCAATAACTGCAAATGGTACTAAAAATACTCATTCAAAACAGGAATTTGCCTTGCTTAAATTGGTTAGGATTTTAAAGTGCAGTATTTCTAGAGAAAAACCACAACAACACTGGATTTGGCAAGTTGCCATTTAGCTTTTGTAGCACTTTTCAGAAACATTAAGCCCAATTCTTAAACTAAAATCCAAATTGGTATATATGCAGTTATATGTGTTTTATATAACAAAAGGACTCACATTGAAATTACCTTATTAAAATTGTGGAAAAAACAAGCAAATGGGTAATATATACTTTAACTTAACTTTGTCTTGTACAGTAAAGTTCTCTTAACTAATTATTTTTTAAACCACAAATCTCTTCTGCAGATAACGTTAATTGGAGTGTTTTCCTAGTAGCTGTAAATCATACCATATTTTAACCTTAGGTTCTAAAACCAGTTATTGCAAGGTAACTTCTGTTAATATTCACCTTAAACACCTTTTTTTTTGAAAAGGGGCCTTTTTAAACTTTCAAAGAATCACAATAATTTGTCCAGGAAAACTCAATAAACTGCAATTGCATTAACTCATAATTACTTAAAACACAAAATTAACTCTAACAGGGTATATAAAAACATTTTTAAAAACCAATGAATCATGACTTTTTAACAAACTGGGTACTATCCCGGTGCTTTTTCTTAGAGAGGGAGGGGGGGGTGGACTGCCCGCCCTGCTGCTGCTCTCTGCTGCTGTTATCTTTCTTCACATTCTCCACATGCTCTCGCAGAAAATAACCCAAAAAAAACACCTCACAAAGTTAACTTTAACACATACAGTTGTTTCTCTCAATCTCTCTTGTTCACTGATAGAGGAAAAAAGGGGCACAATTTTTACAAAAGCAAGCGATGTTACACGAAAATCTCTCACAGCCAGGTGCTAACAACGGTGACCATTGCAGCTTATCAACTTCTAATTACAGTGATGAATTTCATACTAGATACCATATAGTTTGTGATTTTTTGGCTATTTTGTCTCTTTTTGAAGCTGTCTGAGCCACCTGTTTCTGCTCAGCTGTTTCTGTAATTGTTCAGTGTGGCCTTGGAACTTTTTCTGCACTGCTTCTGCCCCAGGGGTGCCCCCGCTCTCTGCGCACACCTCAGTGCTCCCCCATGTCCCCCTGGTTCGGGTGGAAACCAATCTAAATTTGGATTCTTTTCCTCCAGGGTAGCAAAGTTGGAACTTAAATAAGATTGTAATGTTAAGAGTGACTCCAAAAGTGAAGCAAATAGTTCAGGATATATCACATCCTGCTGTAACTGAACAGATTCTGTTCGTTGTTTCAGTGTTTGCTGTGGAATTTCTTTCTCATTATTTCCTTCTCTCTGACTCTCCCTCCCTCTTTCCATGGGCAGCACAGATAGGAGTGTTTGCCCAGCAGTGGGAGGTAAAGGTGTACGCATACCTATAAGCAAGAAGTCCAGGAAGCTCCTTACACAAATCAAAACCCTTAAGCTGTGGCTTTTCTAAAAAGCAGGTAAATAAATCATGTGCTGCTTACCTTTCCATCTTACCGTCAGCGCTGTTGCAGCCCTACAAGGTTTGGCAGCACGTTACGGCCAGGACTCTCCTCTGAGGTCGCCTGGGGCGCGGCACCGTTGCTTTTCGCCGTCCTTGCTGCGGAGGACCCGTCCCCTGTCGCCGACTCCCGTGGCCTTCGCTTTTTAATGTCCCAAAGGTCCCAAAGGTCCCAAGGGTCCCATTTGTTCGGGCGCCATTTGATGAGTTCGGCGGGAGACAAGCAGCACTCAATATGAATGATCAGCAAGTCTCCTTTATTGGCAACTCCAAACTCCCTATATAACATCAATAATTAGGCTCCTACATAGTGCAAAAGCAAGCTCATTATTGGATATTTTGTTTAAGGACAACTCCACCTAGTTCCACATTCTTGTGGTCATTCATCTGTGCTGAATTCACATTCTTCTGATCACAGTGTCCTGTTCTCAGTTCACAGTTATCACTAAGGTCTTTCTGACATTGCAACATCTCATACCAACTACACTCTACTGTTGTTTAATTCTTTCTCAGCTAATTGCTGCATGGGAACACGACCTTTGTTAGCTAGCCACTCTTCCACACTGTTGAGCTTCGGGAGGCTCCCGGGAAGCACCAGCCCTCCCCAGCCCACCCTTGGGAGCACTTTTCCTTTTCTCTCTCCTGACAATTTTATCCCCAAAACTGCCGTGGGAACGTTGTATCCAAGCTCATCCTCCAGCGCTGCACTTTCCTCCTGTGAATTCCCTGTGCAGGGAAAGTGGCTGTGCTTTTCCCTGCTCTGTTCACTGACAAACAACCCTGAGCCCGTGGGACTGTCAGAGCTCCTTCATGCCATGAAATCAGGTTGTGTTTCTCATGGCATGTTCTGGAGGAGCTTTTCTTGGTGTGCCTTGTGCTGCTGGAAATGACACAAGAGCCAGGAGGGAACAGAAGCTGCTGCTGCCCGTTGGCTCAGGGCCAGGGAACCAAGTTGTGCTCCCGGGCAGTTGGGCCCTGCTGGAAGCAGAGCCGCGTTTCCCTTGAGCAGCTCAAGCTTGTGACAGCTCCAAACAGGAAACCTCAGCAGAAAACTCTTCCTCCAAACTCAGCTGCTTTCCCTCCTGCAGCTGTTTGGGAAAGAGCCTCAAAGCACAGACTCTGCTGGGAGCCATTGGTGCATTTCCTCCCTCCCGGCAGCAGCAGCTCCTGAGCCCTTCACGGGCTCCTGGCCCTTCCCAAACCCTTCAGCTCCCTTGGAACTCTCAGCAGTCACTAACATAGGTATTTCTTTCATATTTAATCTGCATTTAAACTTCTCCTTTTCTCTCCTCTCTATCTTTTTTATCTCCTCTTTATCTCCTTTAATCCCGTCAGCACCAGCAGGATGGGGATGGAGTCTTGGGGTGGGTGTGGGATGAACTGAGGATCCAGCAGAGAAGGGCAAGGCAGAGGGGAGAGGACTCAGCCAACCCTTCTCCTGCTCTCTCCTCCCCCAGGCTCCAGCTAAAGCAAGTCAGACTGGAAAGGATCCCACAAATGCTGTGTTCTCCTCCCTCTGAGCTTGGCTGGGGATCCTCAGCTTCAGCCTGGTGCAGTGGCTGAGATTCGCTAATTTGAGTTTTTTGTCTAATGCACTAAATAATGTGGTGGGTTTAGCACTGGCTGAAATCTCCAGGGCACTTACTCATTTCTCACTGTGAAATATGGATTAGGAGAAGGGAAAACCAGGCTTTAAACTTAGAAGGAATAAAGGAACTTTATTAACAGGACTACAAGAATGAGAAACCAGAATAAAACTTACAGAATGCCTTTCTTCTCCTGAATAACTTTTGTTGTTTTTTTTTTTTTAACTGACAGCATAGAGATAGAACTTGGGATGTTAAAACAGAATTCATTACACAAGAGTTTTTTATTAGTTTTTGTAGGGAGAGGAGTTTTTTCTTATTGTATCATGAAGACTTTTTTACAAGAAACAAGTTTTTTGTGGTTTTTTATTTTTACAAATAGCAGGCATCTGGGAAAAAAAATTTCTATTGTGACATTTTTCTCATTTTTACAGCCCTCCTAGAGGTGTGTCTATGGGTTATGAATTCATGGGGTGTTATTTTAAGGATGAGTTGTTTGAAGGCAAAAGTTTTCTTCATTTGTTTTTGCGATCATCTTTGGAAATGGAAGTTTTCTACTTCTCTCCATCAATGCAATGGGGATGTTATTGTTTTTATTTATTTTCTGTTCAAGCTTTTCATGGGATTACAGTTATTTTAACATTTGTTTCATTAATGGATGCTTTTGTTTAGATTTACAATTTTAATACTTTATTTTATACTTTTTTTCATGAAGTAAATGAGATATTTTAGTATATCAATGATTATCTCTATAGTCTTACTAAATGATTATTTTAGTTTCAATTGCCATTTTTTCATTTCTTTTCTATCTGAGGTTTGGCCCTTTTTTTTACTGACTTTGATGTTTTTATGTTGTTTTTTTGTGTGTTATTACTCTGTCCTTTTCTGTCCCTGGAGAGATGAACAAGGTTTGTAGGTCTCATCCGTGTATTGAAAGGGTTAATATCTTGCCAAGGCTCATAATCTTCCTAGTGTTCCAAATAAATAGGTACTGTGAGGGATACATATCACAGGTGAGCACCCACTGCACAATCTGCTTTGGATTAAATCCCATCTCCGTCTTCATCAGCTCACAGTCACTGTGACACTATTCCTGCATGGAAGAAACAGGCTGGGATGGCCCTTTCTGCTTTTGGTCCTTTTATTGGCAAATGAAATATTCTATTTGAAAACCTTCAAACCCTGGAGTTTCTTTGTATTTCCACCTGAAAATGCTGCCAGTTGAGGTTCCCAAGTGTGTGGTACGTGTTTGTGTGCACAGAGCAAAGGTGTCAGCCTGTGTGCGTGGCCCGGGTGTCTGTCAATGTCCATTGAAGCAGACGGCTGGAAGGGGGCTCTGCCCGCCCTGCGCTGCTCCAGGGCTGGGGCTGGGCTGGCAGAGGCTGCAGAGCGCTCTGAGAGGCACAGCCTCAGCCCCGGCCGGCATCTTGTGCATGGTGGCACAGCCTCAGCCCCGGCCGGCATCTTGTGCACGGTGGCACAGCCTCAGCCTCGGCCGCCATCTTGTGCACGGTGGCACAGCCTCAGCCCCGGCCGGCATCTTGTGCACGGTGGCACAGCCTCAGCCCCGGCCGCCATCTTGTGCATGGTGGCACAGCCTCAGCCCCGGCCGCCATCTTGTGCATGGTGGCACAGCCTCAGCCCCGGCCGCCATCTTGTGCATGGTGGCAGCTCTGAGGGCTGTGCGAGGGACGCTCTTCCCCAGCGCTGTTTCTCGTCCTTTCCTTTCCCAGGATGGCATTTGGAAATGTTTCTTCGGCCCTATCAATACACAACTCACTGTCTTACTCACTTTATGCCTGGAACGTTCTAAGAAGACAATGAAAAGCGTAGCGTGATTATGATGCACAAATAATAGTCAAGAAAACAGTACTCCATAGTGTAGGGCCTGCAGAGCAGGGATTCGTTTATTCAACACCAGGAGTGAGGGGGAAGCTCCACCACAAACTCACTTGTCCATTCTTTGCACAGGACAAGCTTTTAAACTTTTTAAACTTAATGGGCACATTCTACTTTCCTAAGCTTCATATTTTCTAATTCCATGATTGTGGAAGCCCTTGCAGCAGGGCTCTGCATGAAGTAGTTGTCAGCCTCTTGGGGGTTGTTTTGGATGAAGGCTCAGGGGCTACCTGAATTCAAAAGGCCTTTTTGTTACACTTCAATACTTTCCTTTTCTGGGAATTCAACACAAACTTGAAGTCAATATATTCTGCAAGTGCTCTTGCTGCGTGAGGCCACATTGTATCTTTCATTCAGCAATTCATGAAGAAAACACAAATTGCCTACTGAGACCCTTCTGCTCCCTTCCAAATCACTACTCAAGAACAAGCCTCAGGCACATGCCCACAGTCCCTCTCTGCCAGCAGCTCCGAGCTGCATTGCACAGTGCTTGCTGTGCCCCAGAGAGCACCAAGCAGGCTGGCCTGGTGCCCCTGAATATTTCTGCAAAGCCCTCTGCATTTCACACCTTTGCTGTGGCTCAGTGCAGAGCTCCAGGATTGCAGGCGCTTGGTCCCAGAGCTGTGTGAGGCAGTGGCTGGTGCAGATGTGCCCTGACTTGCTGTCAGTGCCTCACGCTGGCCTCGGTTCCCCTGGCAGAAATGCCGTGCCTGAAGGACACTGCCCTGTGCTGGAGCCTGCGGAGCAGCCCGGCTCCCTCCCCCTGTGCCCAGAGTGCTGCACACACTGCTGACCATTGCCAGGAGTTCCAGGGCAGGCGGCAGAAGAGCAGCAATGGTCAGGCAGGGCAGCAGCCCTGGGCTGCTCTTTGCCTTTCTCTCCTCCTGTGCAGACTCCAGACAGCCCATGGCACCAGTGTGTGCTGTGCCCAGCACGGCGCCGCTTCCCCTCAGGAGCAGCCAGCTGCCAGCTTGGCTCTGAGAGCGGAGGATTTGCCTGGTGCCAGCAAGAGGCAGCCAGGGCCAGGCTGCTGCCTCTTGCAGCTCCAAGGGCCTCCTTCCAGCCTGCCTCTGCCGAGGCTCAGGCTTCTCTGGGCTCTGTCAGGGCTCTGCTGGGGCTCCAGCCTGGCCGAGGCCGGGCCCGCTCTCACCTCACAGTCGCTGACAGCTCTGCACCAGAGGAGACCTTGCACAGCACCCTCACTACTCTTTCTGCTTTCTCTCTTCAGCCAGACTCTCCTCCAGCCAAAGAGATTTCTCTTAGGGATACAAATCCAAGTGGCAGGAACCCAAATACTCTCGAGTCACATCTGCACAGCCTGCATCTGCACAGGATGTTTGCGTTGCACCGCTCCTCCTTTGGTTTTTCCTGCAAATGCCATTGCTGTTTCTGCCTCAAATAGAAATGTCAGAGCTGGGCAAAACTTGTCCAGTTGGCCATATTCCAAAGGCAGTGTGGTCTGGAGAGGATGAATGAAGAGGAGCCTTCCCCCCTTACAAACTGTACCAAAGAAGCCATCAATGTCACTTTCCACCTCTAAGAAAAAACTGACAATTCAGGAGGAAATGTTGAGCTTTCTCACAGGGTCAGAAGGAGAGAAATGTTCCAAAGGAGTTGAGATTTTAGAAATTTTATTTAAAATCCTACTCTACAATTCTACACTACAAACCTACACTACCATCCTGCACTACAATCCTACTCTATAATCCTATTCTACAATCCTACTCTGCAATCCTACTCTATAATCCTACTCTAAATTGGTCATGGAGAAGACAGTTCTAAATCAATTGTTGCATTCCTGCCTCCTCCTTCCACTTCTTTACTGCAACGATGAGAGGTGCCAGGCTGGACCCAGGCATGGCCGATGTTATAAATTGATGCTGCAGAAAGGAAATGAAAACAACAAGAAAGCATGATTTTCCAAGCTAAGAGCTTCAAAGGCAGGGGAATACTTTTTAAATGGAAAGGGGATTGAGTCAGAGTAGGTCAGGAGCATGGGGCAAGAGTGGCACAGGTTGCCCCAAGAGCTGGTAGGAGGCCCATCCCTGGAAATATCTGAGGTGTGAGTATCCTGATCTCTTGAAAGATGTCCCTGCTCATTGCAGGACACAGACTAGATGACCTTTCCATGTCCCTGTGTGTTAGTTTGAGATGAATTGACATTTAGGGAAAGAAGTAAGAAACCCCGCACGGAAGTGATTTCTTTGAGAGAAGCTGCTGGGAGCTTCCCCTGTGCCTGAGACAGGCCAATGGCTGGCTAGTTCTGAGAACTGACAACATTTTGCACCATTTAGAAATGAGATGCGCCTCTGTGATGATGCACATTTTGAAAACCACCAGCCCAGGCACTGGCCCTCTTTGCTTCCGGAGCCCGAAGGTAACGGAGCTCTGGTGAGGCCGGCCCTGCTCGCCCACGGCCTGTGCTCCTGGGGGAGGCCGGGCCAGAGCCCAGCGGCTCCCGGGCGGGGGATGGAGGCTGCGGGACCCCGGCCCCAGGCTGGGCCAGGCCACGGCTGCTGACATCTTGCCCACACTAAACCCTCTCCCCGGCGTGCAGCGACGGCTCCAGGCCGAGCCTCCCCTCCCAGCGGCTCCCGGGCAGAGAGAGGGGCCCAGCACAGCCTGAAATCCAACACCGTGACTGCCATGACCTGGGTGAGATTGAACCCTTTCACTGCACAGGTGAGACCTTTCTTATTCTTGTGGGCCTGCTAATAAAATTTGTTATTCCTTTGAAGTTTGAAGCCTGTTTTGCCCTTCTCCTAATCCATAGCTCCCAGCAAGAAATGAGTAAGTGCCCTGGTGATTTTAGCCAGCGCTAAAACCCAGCACTCCCTGCCAGCCCAGCCCAGTCTAGGATTCCTCCCCACTGTCAGCTGAACAGCACCAAGGTTGGAAGTGAGGAGGATGGGGGCTCATCTGATGCCTTGGATTTCAGTGGAGGAGGAGCCCATCCCTGGGACACTGTTTCACCTGCAGCCCTTTTGGCATTTTACCTGCAGCAGCTCCTTGGCAGACCAGCGCTGCGCCTCGCCTTTCTGCAGGCAGCAGCTCAGGAAGTCACGCAGCAAAGGCGAGAATTGCTCGGGCTGCCGCAGCTGTGGGCTCCCTTCTGTGGCTATGTGGAATTTAGCCTGGAGAAAAAGGAAACACAAGGCTCCACCTGCTTCTTTCCCATCTGGAACTGCTCTCCCAGAGCCCATTGTTTAAGCTCCACTCTGCAGTGGCAGTTTTTGCCCTGGCAGAGAGGCAGACATGACTTTCCTGTAGCATTTGGATGACGACTTTCCTGTATCATGAAAAAACCCAAGCCCCAAAGCCACAGCTTTGCTAACATCCAGCAGATCTTGCCTTGGCAGCTGATTTCATTGCCTGATCTAGTTAGTGGCAACTACATCAGCAAATACGTGTTTCCTTCTCGGAGGATTCCCAGCAGCTTGGCAGCCTTTTTGGAAGAGGGATTTTGCTATTCTAACTAACTGTACTATTTCCAAGGATTCTTACATGAAAAGAATCTCTGCAGTGCTTGTTGGTCCCTTAAGCACAGCTGCCATAAAACAAAACTCATCCAGCTTATTGTCTTGTTCTTGAAAATGATGGTAATTGGAAGAAAAGAAAGGAAATGCAGCAGGTGTTCCTCAGGGAAGGAAACAAACCTTTGGAATCTCATTTTCAACACAGACACATTAAGATGCCTCCACAAATGTATTGGGTTGAAAATGCCTGTTTGGGCACACAGGAGCCACCTGCAGCTCTGTCTCTCAGCACTCTGAAAATTTCCGGTTCCCTTATGTGGCAAAAGGAAAATATTCATGGTGAAATCAGAAGTGTCACCCCTGTGGTAAGCCTGTGCTCGTTGGATTCTCAAGTCAGTGCATTAACGCTGTGCCCATCCCAGAAAGTGCCAGGAAACAAACAGGAGGTTTTGGCAGGCTCTCCCCGTCACCAGGCTCCAGCTTGGTGATATGGAGAAAGTGGCTTGGGTTATGAAAGAAGGTGGTCACTGAGTGTCTCAACAGCACTGCATAAGAAGCAGAAGAGACTCTGGCTTTACAGCCTCATCTCTGGGTTTCAGACAAGTTTCCCTGTGAGAAGAATGGGGCTGCACTTCTTCTCTCAAAAGCACTGTTTTAGAAACTTGGTTTGGTTTGAGTTTCTTTGCTTCATTTCTGGAAAGATAACAGCAGCTCTGAGATGCTTGTTTCCTATTCTTGGGGCCATCTACACAGCCAAAAGAGCTGGAACGACTTGTAAGGCAAAGCAAAATGCTGCCTGAGAATGGAGATGGTTTGGGCGAGGTAAGTCTTGAGTTCCCCCAGTGCTGCAACCAAAGCTCCAGCAGATGCTGATGTGCTGCAGGGACATTTGTAGAAGGGGCCTTGGTGGAAGTACTTCAAGCAGATGGCCATGGGATTTTGTGCAGTGAGCAGAGAACCCGGGACAGGTGAGAAAGACAGCGGGATCAGAGAGTATTTGCTCCTTACCGATTGAGCAGTGAAACTGTCATAAGGAGTTTTTTGTTCGGCCATTTCAATTGCCACAATTCCAAAAGACCACACGTCCACTTTGGGGCCATATGGTTGACGCTTCACCACTTCAGGTGCCATCCACCAAGGAGTCCCGGTCACCGAGCACCGCTGATTTTGCTCAGGGGTGAGCTGAGCAGAAAGGCCAAAATCAGCTGAGGAGAAAGCAAAATACTCTTTTAATTTTAATACTCTCAATTAGGAAGCCAAGGCAAAGAATTCCCCGGTAGAAGTTTGAGAATGTGCAGTTGAATTTCCTGGACAACACTCCCTGCTCTCTTTCCTTAGGGCTTTAGCCAAGGAAATATGAATTGGCTACTTCAAACATCCCCCCATTTCTTACACTTCCTCCAGCAGTGCCTTTTGTTCCCCTGAAGGTTTAGATTGCAGCTCCCTCCCTCTGGAAGGAACACACACAGACACACACAGAGCAATAGCACTCTGGGCTGCTCGTGGCTCCTTGTCATAGCTGTGTGCACCCTGCAACTGTGCCTTCAGCCCACAGCAGGGGGGACCCCTGCACTGCCAGCAGCAGCATTTTTGGGGAGCTGGCAGTCACTGAAAGCAGCCCCACACCCCCCATTCCTGGAAGGCTGAAGCTGAGCAAGAATACACTGACCCAGCTTGACAGAGCCGTCGGTTCTGAGAAGGATGTTGTTGCTCTTGACATCTCGATGGATCACGTGGTTGGAGTGAAGAAAATCCAGTCCTTGCAGGCACTGAGAGAGAAAAGAGAACCAGGGGGGCAAAAAGTAGTGCTGTGAGTTCATCGCACAAGAAAGGAAACAGCTGTGGAAGGTTCCCTTTGCAGGGGAATGGGGAGGAATGGCAGAACACAGCGCCATTGAGAGCAAGAGCCTGCTGCTCCCACAGTAGCAGAGCAGCACCTTTCTCAGTGGAGAACTGCAAATGCCAATGCAAGAGACAGAGCTAGAATACAAGAGCAGGGGATAAGAGGACAGGAAGTGAGTCCAGTGAGTGTAGGGGCACTGGCAGACAGTTCCCTTGAGATGCTCTTGCTTGCCCATAGCCGAGCAGCAGCACAGAAACCAAGCTTGGCCCATGAAATCACTCCCATTCTGAGCCCCTGTTTCCCAGACAATGCAGCTCAAGGCCTTGGAAGCACAGATGGGATCCCTGACCTCCCGACTGACAGCTGCAATCTCTCCTTCAGACATTTGAATCTCGTCGATGAGATCTCTCAGAGTGCCTCCGTCCATGTACTCCATCACCAGCCAGAGTTCCTCATGCACAAGGTAGCTGAAAAAAGGAAACAAGGCCATGCAGGTGAACATGCACGGCTAGGTTGGTTTTTTGCTTGAGTCTTGTTTCTGGGTCCCTTGGAGACAAGGGCAGAAGAAAAGGCATAGACATTGCCTCTAGGCTGTGCAGTGTTTGCAGTCTGTGCTGTCTCAAGGAGAAAGGCAGTTTAGGAAGAGCCCAGATAAAAAACCTGTCACGCATGGCATTTCTGGAAATAAGCACCTAGTCTTCCCGGCATGCACAGCAATGGAAAAGAGGGGCAACAATGCAAGGGCAATCCTCTCTTGGATGGTTCATCAGCATTTAAGAAACTTGAAAAACTCAAGCCCAAAGAACTGTGGAGGCAATGAACTTAGAAGGTATTGAATTCTTAAGATAGGGCTGATGCAGGGTTTTGAACAATTTTCAGTCTGCATTTGCCAGGGTGGATTCATGCAGACAAAATGCAGTCTCTTCCCATCCATTGGAGATAAGTAGAGAAATAATCATTAACAACTCTATTTCCTGCCACTGACCAAAGTGGGGTTTTAAGCTCTCATGCTTGTAGTATGTAAAGAAACATTCAAGGGATAGGACCGTGACCACTCACCTGGCTAAGTAATTCACGATCCTGGGACTCCTATTACTCTCCATGATCCTGATTTCATTCATGGTTAGTATCTTCCTACTCACTCCTTGCACATTTATTTTCTTTATGGCCACCTCAAATGACATTGAAAAGGAGTAATTTGAGAAAATTGATAGCATGAGACCACAACACACATGGAGCAAGTGATTTTGGAATGGCACAGCCAAGCTGTGCCAAAGTGCCTTGTGATTAGACCTCATCACCAGAGTAATTAGGGAGTGACATTCCAACAGCCCATTTCTCTGCTCCCTTGGGGGTCAGTTACAGGACATGTGGCCACTGGCGATTTGCCTTGTCCACAAAGCCTGTTCCAAGTGCAATTTGCAGGCTGGCTCCAGTCTGTGCTTCTTGTGCCTTTTCAGCACAGCTCTCCTCAAAGCTCCAGCCACAGCTGTCAGCAGTGGGGAAAGGCCTGGAGAGCAGCAGAGGCTGCAGGGGCTGTTGACATTTACCTCTCCTCCTGTTGCAATGTCAAGTGCTCTGGAAACCTCTCCAAAACCCCTAGAAACAAAACAGCAGCAAAGAACGGAGAAGCCATTTAGATCTTGCAGTGGAAGCCAGTCCAGACAGGAGAGCTCTGCTGTAAATGCCTAAAAGCTGCAGGTTGCAGGAGGGATCTGCCAGAAGGCAGATGATGCATTTTCCCCTCAAGTGCCTGGGCACTGGGCCTGTTCCTGAAGCCTTGGGCTTTACTGCCTCAGCTCCAAAAGGCAGCTTATTCCTTCATCTCGGATATCAGCTTCTAAACTGTGCAATTCTAATCCTGAGCACGGAGTATTTCCTTTAGCAAACTCTTGGAGAGAAATGTTCCTGAGAACTGTTATCTGACAGCTCTCATTGGGGGTAGGTTGTGCTTTCAGGCAAGCAAGATTCTTCTCCTTTCATTAGTGTGGCCAGATGATTTGGAGACATCCAAAAATGTGAAGGAAATGAATCCTGAGCTGTCCCACACTTGAGAGACAAGCAGATTTACCAGGTTCTGTTCCTTGCTGCAGGCAAGACCTTGGCAGCATGGAGATGTATTTGACAATGCCTTCTGAGCACACTTGACAAATTCTGGCCAGTACTGAGAGATGGGGCAGACTAAGCCCGCTGTCTAAACATGTGGACAACTTGTCTGACTTCCCACTTGATGGATATTCCACCAGTGAAACCCCTGGCCCATGGCTGTGTAGAAGTGACTGTGGTTGGACTCACCCACTGCCAAGACTTTCCAGTTCAATGTATTTTGTGATGGGATTTTCCTTGTTCACCATCCTCCCTGAGGGAAACAAAATGCAAGATGCTCACTTTCAGGCAGAGATCCGAACTTGCAGGAGATGCCAAAGGCAGCCCCGCTGTCTGGGGCTCTGAACCCTCTGTGGTCAGCTGGGCAGCAAGCACAGCAGCAACAAGACAGGCAGTTGTGCAGTACAAATGGGCAGCAGAGAGACTGATTTTGTCCAGTCCTTGGAAGGAAATGAAGCGCAGAGAGCACAGCAGGGCACAGCACAAGGCTGGCAAAGGCCAAGCGTGAGCACTGACAAGCAATGGCAAGAAGACACAGCCAGCCTGAGCCCCTGACAAGCTGTGGCCCCCGTTCAGGACACACCAGCATTGCCTTGGAGATCAGACACAGCCAGGTGCAGATCAAGGCCCTTTTGTGTCCCAGCAGGTGAAGGTAGACACCAAATCAGCTGGGATCTTTTCTCAGCCCCACCAGGTCTTTTCTGAGAGCACAGCACTGGCAGCTGTCATGGGCAAGAAGCAGATTAAATGGGTTGTGCTGCAGAATCACAAAGGGCTTGATGTGTTTTCCCAGAGACTGATCTGAGCAGGGCTTGGGCCAATAGGTAGGATTCTAAGAGTCATGGGAATGGCTGGGAATCAGGGATGAAAAAGTGCCATGGATCTGAGGAATACACAGCACAGGGGCTGCAGGCTCGCTCCTGAGAAATGCCTGCAGTGCTGTTTTATCTGATCACACCATGTGGATGTGTCTCTTGGACACATCTTTAGAAAAATAAAACTAGGATATTAATTACAGATTGTTATACAAGTATCTGTTTCTTCATTGTGGGCCCAATGAAAACATCTCTTGCTCTCTGTTTCTGCTGTCACCTGATGTTCTTTCAAAGGAGTCCTCACTGACAAAAATACAGCATTCTCATAAAAACCTTGTAGATGTAGTAGAGGCAATAAAAACAGTCCTAAAAATGACACCAGTAAGACACATGGGGCAGAACAGCTCTTTCAGGATGGAGAAAAAAAAAACTACCAAAAAACCACCAAAACCAAAACAAAAATCTATAAAAAACACCACACAGAAAACAGAACCACAACAAAAAGACAAAATCCCAAATCAGTTTCTGTGAAGTCTTTTGGTGCTGACAACAGGTGGGAAGTCGGGAGTCTAAGGAGAATTTAGGAATTAAATACTCTGTTCAGTTTGGCCACTAGCACACAGAACTTGCATAGATCATTTGCTAGGCCACAGCCTCCTGCTGATCCAAGAACAATTCCTGCTTCTGCCTTTAGTGGCAAGGGAATGCCAGGCAAAGCCGAGCCAGTCCAAGCTGCCCTCAGAGGCAGCAGGAGCAGCCAGAGCGCTCTCTCGCTGCCTCAGAGCACAGCAGTTCCTGTGGGGAGTCCTAAATGTCTCTGGGACACCAAAGTGAGGAGGATCATTTGCTACAGCTCTGCTGGCACGTGCACACAATACACTGTCCCTCAGACAAGAAATACACCAGACGTACTCAGTTGCTCCACGAAGTCTCCCAGGCTCTCCTGGAGCTGAGCAGCAGATGTGTCACTGCTGGAAATGGACAAACTGCCCCGGCTCCACTGCTCAGCTTGGGCAACAAAGGCTCCTTTAGATGCTGCTGCTGCTGCTGCTGCTGCAGCAGATTGAATGGAAGAGCCTGTGTAGATCTGCGAGAAGAAAGGAGTTTGTGTCAGAAAGCTGGCTGGCAGAGATTACCCCGAGTTCCCTTTTCAAATGCAAGCCCTTAGGAAGTTGCTGTTAGCCACATGCAAAGCTCATCAACTGGATTTTTTGGATGCCCACTTCTGGAACCAAATGGTCAAAACCCAAGGTTGGTTTTAATCAAGTTGATGGCCAGTTTCATATTCCATTTTCCTGGATTTTCTGAAGGATGACTGCAACAACGACCATTGCACTTCCTCCCAAGGATCCCTTTCCCCCTCCAAGGGCTGCAGACACATTTGCAGCTCCTTGTTCTAATGTTGGAGCTCCTCCCCCTCAGTCCTCTTTTCCTGCACCATCTTCAGAAGGTGCTCAGCCTGCAGCACTTGTGCTTGGGACAGTACCTGTGCCTCCCGCCGACCTTGGGGCTCTTCATCAGCAGGCATTTGCTGGAAGCCTTCGCAGGCTGCCAGGTGAGATATCAACACGTCCACCTCAAGTCAAAGAGAACAAAGCAGTCAGAGACCACAGCTTGTCCCTGTGTGCCAAGGCTCATTGACTGTGAGCAAAGGGAAAGAGCAGGACAGCAGCAGATTCACCAAGGGATACAGACAGCTTGCAGCTTGTATTCCAAATCTGTCTGGGGGACTGTGTTCACTTGCAAAAAGCCCTGAAGAAACAAGGAGAGCAGGAGCAGGCCAGCAGGAATCCCTTGAGATGAGTGCTGGCAAAAGGGGCAAATGACTGGTGCCACTGTCCAGGGCAGCAGCTGAGATTGAGCACAGCAGGAAATGTCCTTCCAAGCAGCTGGGATAGACACTACAGCAGGATGGCACTGAGAGGCATCAGCCCAGCCCCCTGCTGCTCTGCAGAGGAAAGGCAAGAAGGGCAGAAAGCACCAGACTGCAGTGACTGCTGTGCCTATCGCTCTTTCACTCACTCGATTTTCTAGAGCCTCTTGCTGCTGAGCGAGGAGATCTAATTTCTCTTGGATGATTCTCCTTTCTTCCTCCAGCCTGTTCTCTCTTGCCCTGATCCTAGCCTCAGCTTCCTGCAGCTCTGCCAGAAGCTCCTCCTCGGAGGCCTGTGAAGAACGACAGAGAGGAATTTCCATGAGTGGAGTGTCTGCCTCACTTTCACTCACCTGGTTTCGTTGATTTCCTCTCTGCCAGTGGAGATTCATCTCCTCCTCGATGTTTCTCCTTTCTTCCTCGTGCCTCCTCTTCACTGCCATGATGGCCATCGGAGCTTCGGGCAGCTCTGCCTGGGGCTCTGCCTCGATGTTCTGTACACACAAATGGAGAGCAAGTGCCTGGGAGCTGCCCTTTTCAGGCCTGCCCTGCCACTCCTGCCCTTCTGACATCCACACTCTTGTTAGAAATCCTGCTCAGTCAGGAGACAAGGATGTGTGCAATTTGATCCTCTGCTGCAGGTCAGAGAGCCTCTATGGCCACCTCAGGATATGGAAGAGGACCAAGGTGTTTCTCCTCCCTCTTTTGTCAGCTGAGAATTCTGAGTGGCACTGACAGAGATCCTCAAAAGGCCCCACCAACAAATTAATTGACACACCCCTAGGGATGCCAATGAAGGAAGCCATGGGTCATGTAATGAATGTATGACCAAAGTCACCAAAAACCACCTAAACCATGGAATTGTCTCACCTCACTAGGACAGGCAGAAATTTATAGGTTAAACAGGGAGTGTCAGGACAGAAGAGGCAGGAGGAGGAAAACAGCTCTGAGGAGAAAAAACAACCATCTCTAAAGGGGTTCTTAGCAACAAAAGACAGCACTCAAGGACTTGCAGCTTTGCCCCCACACTAGGCTCCAATGCAGTTTCCAAAGCTGCAGACTTCACCACAAAACGTATCAAGAGAAACTTGCCACTTGTGGATTTTGCCTCAGAAGAAGGGTTCAGAACTACACAGTTTGTTTCTTTGGCCACACAGGACAAGAATGGCCGGCCACAGCTTCATGGACAACACAATCATCTCATTGCAGCTTATCAAAAGCCAAAAGACAGGTGGCCTAAAAGACTCTGCAGAAGTGAAGAATTACTCCAGAAAACTGCAGAACACTTCTCCAGGTCATGCAGAGGTTTCCAAAAAGGGACAGCAAACAAAGCAAGCCCTGTGAGCCCCAGCAATGCCGTGTGAGCCCTTGGCCATGGCTTGGCAGAAGCCAAGAGACAGAGCTTCCCTGAGCCAAGCAGCCAGCTGCTCACCCGCAGGCAGCAGCGCTTTGGGGCCTCAGCACGACGGCTCAAAGCCCAATTTCCAGCTGCCATGGGATGGGGGAATGGCTGGGTGCTGGCAGGACTCCAGCACTCAGCATCCTCAGCCAGCAACAGCAAGTGCTGGCTGCTCAGAAACTTGCAGCTCTGCCTTGCACTAAAGACAGCAGCACCCAGCACTGGCACTTACTGTCTGGGCATGGTCAGGCTGGGCTGTGACCACAGCTGGAGGCTCGTGCTCCTTTTGCTCATTTTGCTCCTCTTTGGCCTCTTCTCCAGGAGCAGAGGGAGCCACAGCAGAGTCTGCTCTTGCTTCTGGGCTCTGTGGACAGATGGTGGAGTTAGGGACAGGCAGCTCCTATCATTTAGAACCTTATTTCTATTCAGCTCTATTTCTACAACCAGCTCTACCAAGCACAAATCATCAGCTTTGATAGCAATGGGATTCTAAGTCTCTCCAAGTAAATTAAAATGGGTTAATTCAGCCAGGCTGCAAATAGCTCTGAATTAGAGAGTTCACCCTGGCTACTATCAGCAAGCAACGTTCTCTCTGCAAATCTGAGCTTTGAGTTCTTTTAAAGCTCTGCAATGGAAAATTAGGAAATAGCCAACAATGCCTTTGCTATTGCTGTTGTAAACATGGAAATGGATCTTCTTTCAGCCCACCCAGCTGGCCCTCTGCACTCTACTGCCACAGGCCAAGCTCACAGTTCCCTGCACAATTCTGAAACACCAGGAACATCAAATGTTCCTTTCTGACTCACCTCAGGATCGGCACCTCTGAACACACGGCTCAGATGACCTGCAGTGGGCAAGGAAAATGAACCAAATTCTTTGAGAAAACTGGAGAGAACCGTGGCCTATTTAGAACAGCATCTGAGAAGATCTCCCAGTCTGCATTTTCAAAGGTGTCCTGCTTGACTGGTGTTGTTTAAAGCAGCAACTAAAAAATCACTAGGAAACTTACTTATTTCTGGCTGTGAGATATGGATTAGAACAAGAGCAAAACAGGCTTAAAACTTAAATGGAATAAAGAAAGTTTATTGACAAAAACTACAAGAATAAGAAACCAGAATAAAACTTCCAGAACAACCCTTTTCTCCCCCACTACCCAACCATTCTCTTGTTCACATGACAACATAGAGACAAAAAACTTTGGAACTTTGGTGTTTACAACAGTCCCAATTCCTGCTGGAGTCTTTTCATCAGTCTTTGTAGAGAAACAAAAGTCTTCTTCTGCTATCTATGGAGTTTTTCACATGAAAACTATCTTTCTTCATAGCTTTCTATTTCTCTGATGCCAGCTGCCCAGAAATCTGCCATCAGTTGTCTCCTCCCATTTCCCATCACTCTGAGGTGTGTTATGGGTCATGAGTCCAGGGATGTCATTTTTATGAATGAGTTATTCAAAGGCAAAAGTTCTCTTTATCTGTTTTTCTGAGCCCCCCTGGAAACAGAAGTTTTCTTTTTTGCTTCTTAAAAGACACAAATCTTCAACTATTACTTCTCCCCCTCTGTTCCAGCATCTCACAGTGTCACAACTACTTCATCATTTGCTCAAAATCCACACTTGGAAACTCTCCATTCCTCCCAATATACTCTGTCATGAATTAAAGGAGATTTTTTCAGAACACTACTGTCCATCTCCATAGCTTTAACAGAAAAATATTTCAGCTTATTAAAGCATCTCCTTCTTTCTCTTCCCCCTCTAAATTTAATTTGTTTCTTCACTCTCTTTGATGGGTTGATGGTTGATCACTCCCTCTCTCTCTCTCTGGAAAAAAAGGATTAATCTGCAAGTCTCATGCAGGTAGTAAAAGAGTTAAAATCTTGCTAAAGCTGCAGATGTTGATGGTGTCAGGTTTCAGTTCAGTGGCAGAAACTGCAAACCAAGTCAGGCCGGCCGGCTCCGTTTCTCCCCCCACCCCGCCCTCTGCAGCCTTGTCCGGCCTAGAGCGGGGGAGGAGGCCGAGACAGAGCCCTGTGACCTCGTCAGAAGCCAGAAACCAAAGAGAGCAAGAAATTCCCGGCCTCACATCTTCAGGTGGTGTTCACAGGTTGATCTCACTTCTCAATAGTTAAAACCGCTGCCAATTCTCACCCATGGCCAGGAATTAGTCAGGAGAAAAAACTCCCATCAGCCTCCAGCAGTTTCAACTTCCCGAGCTCTCAGAGCTATCTTAAAAGTAAAGTCACCCCAAGAGATTGAGCCAGCAAAGTGAGGAAATGCCAGACTCTGCTGCCACAGGCTCTCCCGTGGAGGGAACAGAAGCCCTGCAAATGCTGCCCGCAGCCCCCTGGCTACAGACACCCCATGTTTTGCTGAAGGTGTTGACAGGAGCTTTACCAAACCAGGGGCATCCTCATGGTCTTTGTGTTTCAATAGCAACCCGGTCACTAAGAAAGAGCAGGGAGACCTGCAAAAGCCAGCTCAGGTTCCAGCCAGGGAAAACCTCTACTTACGTGCCAGGTTGGTCAGATAATAGCCAGAGTAGCCGATGACATAAATGGTGCAAACGGCAACAGCGAGCTGCTCCATCATTGTAGCACTGCTGTGCCAGTTTGCACACTCTGCTCCACCACAAAAACAAACAAGGCTCCTGTCAGTGTGCAGCTGCCCACTGACAAACGCCTCAAGCAGGAGGATGCTCCTGCACTGAGCAAGCCCAAGAGCTGCTCTGACCCTGAGGCCTTCCGTGCACCAAGGCAACCTTGGGATGTCACCACGACAAGGTGGCATCCATGCCCTGACATCACAAAGCCAATGCTCTGCGCTGCTCTGGGAATTGATGCAGAGCAACCCAACCTTCCCTACAGCAAACACAAAATTGCCTGGGAGCTTCTCCTCTGTCACAAAGTGTCACAAATCCTTTGGTGGGCTGTGGGAAATGACAGAAACTTCCACAGATACTGAAGGGTTTAATTTACAGCCTTGGAAGGAGCTTGGTTTCATGCAATGCTAAAGGTTCACAGACGTTGAGTCGAGAAATCATAAGCTTATGTTCCTATAGCTGCAAGTAAGAATATGCCATAAGTAAATAAGAAACTGCATTGAGTGAGATGGTGGAGAGATTTCAACTGTAATTGTGTGATTTTATAGAGTAAGCTATGAATCTAAATATTATCCTAAGAAGCACATGTGTGTAGGTGAGCTAGCAGTGTATTGGGTGAAAAGCAGACACAGTGCAGCAGAACTTGGCAAAGGTGAAAGGTGATTAAGTAATAATAAACTCCATGTCAGCTGTCCATTGGGCCAAAATGTGATATATTGCTGTGTAACAAAGAAACTCGTGACTACCTTTGAGCTATGGCCCACTTGTTACCCCTCCAAAATCTCATGCCTTCAGACTGAGACCTTTTCTGATGCATTCCAGCAATAAATCGACTTAACAGCACCAGTGGTCCCACCGCTCATTATTTACAGCCTGACAATGGGCCAAACCCTGTTGTTCAAGAGATCCAAGAGTAACTCCAAGACTGCTCTGTGGAGAGAGAAAACAAAGAGAACTTGTCCTAAGAGAACAAAGGTTGCTCCTCAGTCAAGGCAGGATGGATGGAACAGAGTTTCTAAAATGTAACAAGTAGCAGAAGCAGAGTAGTTTGCAGAAGAAATTGTTATACAAGCACTTGTCCTAGGGAAATAAAACTGATGTTGCTAATATGGAATTGATCATGACTATTATTCCTTAGCAGCCATCTGAACATTTATACTATTGGCTATCCAGGCTCACACTATTCTAACCCAATTGGAAAAACAGCACAAAAGTGATGTACACTTGTAATAAATGTTTCCAGATATACCACCCCTGGGGACCGTGCATCGTTCATGCGCTGCAGTGCCCCAAGCACCCACATCCTGCCCCACAACTGAGCTCTGAGGTGGGACTAAACCAAAGGAAATTGGGATTTTGGCCACTGATGCTTCTGACTAAACCCAGGAATGCCTGTTCCTGTGCCAAAGGAACTGCACAGCCATCAGCCTGCTGCAGCACTGCTGGGGCATCTCAAAGAAGCATGTGGGCCTGTGCCTCACCCCTGGAGCCCCCTGGGCACATTTGTGAGCCACAGAGATGAGGCTGCAATGGTCATAAGGAAAGAGAAGAAGAAAGTCACAGAAGAATGGGGGAAGATGTAGGAGATGGTGGGAGGAGGAAGCCAGAGGGACCAAATGGGTAACTTTCATCCAAATTGGGAGCTATGAGGCAGGGACCCAAGAGATGTGGAATAGAGACCCCATCACCTGTGACTTCCTTTCTCAGCTGAAAAGAAAAAGAATAGAGAAATAGCTGGGTTTTAGCTGTGTGTCTAGATATGAAGCCACGTTACATTTTTGAATGGCTCCACACAAGTTCTTCAAGTTTTCTCCAAGCCTGCAGGTTCCCCTGCCCCAGGACCACCAGTGGCCAGTTTTGTTGGTTTTGCATGGGTTAAATTTTGGTGAGGAGGGAAGAAGCCAGCCATGGAAATGCTATTTCTGCTAAAAGGAGCTGCTAAAAGCTTTTTCCATGCCTGGCAAAACCAATCACTGGCTGGCTCTGAGAACAGGCCCATTGCTAAGCCAATTAGAAAAGCTGGAAACACTTTGATGACAACAGATTTAAGAGAGGAAAGAAACGTGGGAAGCTCTCTTTCTTTCTGCCCTCCGAGGGGTGGGGAGGGGGCACCGAACCCCTTCCCAGCAGGCCAGCTGTGGTGGTTTGGCATTTTAGAGATAAAAGCAGAAAACACCCACAGAAGTGATTTCTCTGAGAGCGGCTGCTGGGAGTTTCTCTCTGCTTGAGATCAGGCCAAGAGCTGGCCAGTTCTGAGAACTGACAGCATTTTGCAGCACTGAAAAGTGAGATCACCTTTGTCAATAGCACCTTTTAAAAGCTCCAGCTGGGGAAGTTGTCTCTTTTTGTTTGCAGCCTGGAAAGGTATTGGAGCTGTGGTGTGGCTGGCCCCGCTCCCTGCGGCCTGTGTGGCCTGGGGGGGCTGGGCTGGAGCCCAGTGGCTCTGGGCTGGGGGGATGGAGACTGCGGGACTTGCCCCGGCCCCAGGCCAGGCCGGGCTCTGCTGTGGCCCCTCCCGGGAAGCCCTCCCAGTCCCATTCCAGTGGGGTGGCTGAAGCCCTCCCCAGGGGGACCCCGGCCCTAAGCTGGGCCGGGCCACGGCTGCTGACATCTCGCCCATCCCCGCCATGGCCTGCACAGACGGCTCCAAGCTGGAAACCGTCCCCTGCCTTCCAGGGGCTGCTGAGCTGAAATCCCACACCAGGAATGCCTGCCACACCTTGGGCCACATTTAACCCTTTCACTACACAGATGAGACCTGCAGACTTCATCCCCTCTCCAGAGAGCGCAAAGTGGGAGCGATCGACACGCAAAAGACAACATCAAACATCAAGGTCAGTACGACGAAGAGTCAAGCCTCAGGTGGAAGGAGAATGAGGAGATGCTTTAATGAGCTGAAATAGTCTTTTGCTAGGGCCATGGAGATGGACAATAACATTCTGAAAAATAACTCCTTTCATTAATGAAAGAGTATTGGGGGGAATGAAGGATTCAAAGTGTAAATCTGAGCAAAGGTATCCATTGATGAAGCCAAGCAGGTGGTGGAGTATCTGTGATCCCATGAGATGCGTGAACAGAGAGAGAGAGATGAGAGCTGATGAAGATCCTTTGTCCCCAGGGAGAGAAGAAGAAAACTTCTGTCCCCAGAGATGATCACCAAGACAGATGAAGAGAGTAACTCTTGAATCTTTAAAATAATACCCCTTGAGTTCATGGCCCGTGAACACACCTCAGAGTGGTGTGGAAATGGGAGGAAGGCATGATGGCAGAGTTTTGCCCTGGGTGGCTGCTATTCATGGAAAGGAAAAAGCACAAGAAAAGTCTTTTCTTGTGGACAACTCTCCATGGAATAACAAGAGAAAACTCCTCTCCCTACAGATACTGATGAAAAGACTATCGTTGGTACTGCATTAACATCCCAAGTTTTGTCCCTACACTGTCAGTTGAGAAAGGAAAAAGTTGGTTGGGGAGAGAAAAGGTTTCTGGAGGTTTTATTCTGGTTTCTTATTTCTTATAGTCCTGTTAATAAAGTTTCTTTATTCCTTCTAACTTTTAAGCCTGGTTTTCCCTTCTCCTAATCCATATCTCACAGTGAGAAATGAGTAAGTGCCCTGGAGATTTCAGCCAGCGCTAAACCCACCACATTATTTAGTGCATTAGCCAAAAACTCAAATTAGCGAATCTCAGCCACTGCACCAGGCTGAAACTGAGGATCCCCAGCCAAGCTCAGAGGGAGGAGAACACAGCATTTGTGGGATCCTTTCCAGTCTGACTTGCTTTAGCTGGAGCCTGGGGGAGGGAGAGAGCAGGAGAAGGGTTGGCTGAGTCCTCTCCCCTCTGCCTTGCCCTTCTCTGCTGGATCCTCAGTTCATCCCACACCCACCCCAGGACTCCATCCCCATCCTGCTGGTGCTGACGGGATTAAAGGAGATAAAGAGGAGATTAAAAAGATAGAGAGGAGAGAAAAAGAGAAGTTTAAATGCAATTTAAATATGAAAGAAATACCTATGTTAGTGACTGCTGAGAGTTCCAAGGGAGCTGAAGGGTTTGGGAAGGGCCAGGAGCCCGTGAAGGGCTCAGGAGCTGCTGCTGCTGGGAGGGAGGAAATGCACCAATGGCTCCCAGCAGAGTCTGTGCTTTGAGGCTCTTTCCCAAACAGCTGCAGGAGGGAAAGCAGCTGAGTTTGGAGGAAGAGTTTTCTGCGGAGGTTTCCTGTTTGGAGCTGTCACAAGCTTGAGCTGCTCAAGGGAAACGCGGCTCTGCTTCCAGCAGGGCCCAACTGCCCGGGAGCACAACTTGGTTCCCTGGCCCTGAGCCAACGGGCAGCAGCAGCTTCTGTTCCCTCCTGGCTCTTGTGTCATTTCCAGCAGCACAAGACACACCAAGAAAAGCTCCTCCAGAACATGCCATGAGAAACACAACCTGATTTCATTGCATGAAGGAGCTCTGACTGTCCCACGGGCTCAGGTTTGTTGGTCAGTGAACAGAGCAGGGAAAAGCACAGACACATTCCCTGCACAGGGAATTCACAGGAGGAAAGTGCAGCGCCGGAGGATGTGCTTGGTTACAACGTTCCCACGGCAGTTTTGGGGATAAAATCGTCAGCAGAGAGAAAAGAAAAAGTCCTACCAAGGGTGGGCTGGGGAGGGCTGGTGCTTCCCGGGAGGCTCCCGAAGCTCAACAGTGTGGAAGAGTGGCTAGCTAACAAAGGTCGTGTTCCCATGCAGCAATTAGCTGAGAAAGAATTAAACAACAGTAGAGTGTAGTTGGTATGAGATGTTGCAATGTCAGAAAGACCTTAGTGATAACTGTGAACTGAGAACAGGACACTGTGATCAGAAGAATGTGGATTCAGCACAGATGAACGACCACAAGAATGTGGAACTAGGTGGAGTTGTCCTTAAACGAAATACCCAATAATGAGCTTGCTTTTGCACTATGTAGGAGCCTAATTATTGATGTTATATAGGGAGTTTGGAGTTGCCAATAAAGGAGACTTACTGATCATTCATATTGAGTGCTGCTTGTCTCCCGCCGAACTCATCAAATGGCCCCCGAACAAATGGGACCCTTGGGACCTTTGGGACCTTTGGGACATTAAAAAGCGAAGGCCACGGGAGTCGGCGACAGGGGACGGGTCCTCCGCAGCAAGGACGGCGAAAAGCAACGGTGCCGCGCCCCAGGCGACCTCAGAGGAGAGTCCTGGCCGTAACGTGCTGCCAAACCTTGTAGGGCTGCAACAGCGCTGACGGTAAGATGGAAAGGCAAGCAGCACATGATTTATTTACCTGCTTTTTAGAAAAGCCACAGCTTAAGGGTTTTGATTTGCGCAAGGAGCTCCCTGGACTTCTTGCTTACGGGTATGCTCATTCCTTTACCTCCCACTGCTGGGCAAACACTCCTATCTATGCTGCCCATGGAAAGAGGGAGGGAGAGTCAGAGAGAAGGAAATAATGAGAAAGAAATTCCAGAGCAAACACTGAAACAACGAACAGAATCTGTTCAGTTACGGCAGGATGTGATATATCCTGAACTATTTTCTTCACTTATGGAGTCACTCTTAACACTACAATCTTATTTAAGTTCCAACTTTGCTACCCTGGAAGAAAAGAATCCAAATTTAGATTGGTTTCCACCCGAACCAGGGGGACATGGGGGAGCACTGAGGTGTGCGCAGAGAGCGGGGGCACCCCCGGGGCAGAAGCAGTGCAGAAAAAGTTCCAAGGCCACACTAAACAATTACAGAAACAGCTGAGCAGGAACAGGTGGCTCAGACAGCTTCAAAAAGTGACAAAATAGCCAAAAAATCACAAACTATATGGTATCTAGTTTGAAATTCATCACTGTAATTAGAAGTTGATAAGCTGCAATGGTCACCATTGTTAGCACCTGGCCGTGAGAGACTTTTTGTGTAACATTGCCTGCTTTTGTAAAAATTGTGCCCCTTTTTTCCTCTATCAGTGAACAAGAGAGATTGAGAGAAACAACTGTATGTGTTAAAGTTAACTTTGTGAGGTTTTTGGGGTTTTTTCCTGCGAGAGTATGTGGAGAATGTGAAGAAAGACAACAGCAGCAGAGGGCAGCAGCAGGACAGGCAGTCCACCCCCCCCCCCCCCCCCCTCTCTAAGAAAAAGCACTGGGATAGTACCCAGTTTGTTAAAAAGTCATGGTTCATGGGTTTTTTAAATGTTTTTATATACCCTTTTAGAGTTAATTTTGTGGTTTAAGTAATAATGAATTTATGCAATTGGAGTTTTTTAGAGTTTTCCTGGAGAAATTATTGTGAATCTTTGAAAGTTTAAATAGGTCCCTTTTCAAAAAAAAGGTGTTTAAGGTGAATATTAAAGAAGTTACCCTGCAATAATTAGTTTTAAAACCTAAGGTTAAATATGGTATGATTTACAGCTTCTAAGAAAACCTTCCATTAATCTTATCTACAAAAGCGATTTGTGGTTTAAAAAATAATTAGTTAAGAGAACTTACCTGTACAAGACAAAGTTAAGTTAAAGTATATATTACCCATTTGCTTGTTTTTTCCACAATTTTAATAAGGTAATTTCAATGTGAGTCCTTTTGTTATATAAAATACATATAACTGCATATATACCAATTTGGATTTTAGATTTTAGTTTAAGAATTAGACTTAATGTTTCTGAAAAGTGCTACAAAAGCTGAATGGCAACTTGCCAAATCCTGTGTTGTTGTGGTTTTTCTCAAGAAAAACTGCACTTTAAAATCCTAACCAATTTGAACATATACTAGGCAAATTCCTGTTTTGAATGAGTATTTTTAGTACCATTTGCAGTTATTGTGAGTTATTCTCAAAGCTAGATGACATAGAATTGTGATGTATTTGTTATGTTTTTATAATCTTTATAGTGAATCCATGTTACTGTTATATTGTGTTTAGAAGGTATATATCAAACTTTTAGCTGCCTTTGTAGTAACAGAATAAGATTTAAGGTATGTTTTTATTTAATATAGATTAAGTGTTAATAGAATTAAGCGAAGTCAAGTTTTATTATGTTTAGGCTTGAATGTTTTTAAGTTAAGTTTTCTAACTTAGATATTCTTTTAAGGTTAAATTTGTTACTTCCTTTTGCCATAAATAATTATTGTTAGGTTTAAATATTGTTTAATTTAAATTGTTTTATGTCTTATTGGAGACACTTGTCTAAACTGCAAAGTATAGTTATTTTCCTAGAGAGATGAAGATAGCCACAACTGAAACAGCTGTGACAGAACACTGATGAACACCTGCTTGTGGATAGAAGGGAATGCAGTCTGTGACACCCTTGACTTCATCGGGAGTTCTATTGGTTGTTGCAATCTCTGCAGTTTTTGTTTGTTATAGCTTTCTTATTTTTCAGTGTTTCCAGAATTTTAAGAAGATGTACCATTGCTGAGGATCAGCTGCCATGGGGGAGGCTTCAGATTAAACCAACTGCTGCATGGTTTAATTGGTCTGGTACCTGAGGCTTCTGATCATTTGATTTGTACAAATGTATTTTAACAGTTTGCTGTGCTGTGAGCATCTCCTAGCTGCTGCTATTGAGAACCTTGTTTTAGAAATGAGTTAAGAGGCATCTTTCCAGTTTAAAGCCAGGCCCTGGCCAAGCCTTGACTTTACCTGGACAGAATGTTTGCCAGCAGATCCAGATGTTTTCTGTCCCAAATCAGTATTTGAGTCACTTTTTGACTCAGCAATTTGACCCTATTAATATGACAGCTGGATCAATTTTGAAGTGGGCTTGGAGAATCATTTCCGGAGGTGGTGATCCAATCCTTCACTGATGATTTTTTGTTTCTGTTGATTTGCTAACTATGGGATGCTGGTGCAGTGTTTTAGTAATTAACAGTAGTTTTATATTACATATCTTATTAATAATGTTTATGATTTAATTGATTTTTAACTGCTCTAGGTTCTTACTAATTGTATATAGTTTTGTGTTAATGTTGATGTGTATAACAGAAGTACATCTCGTTTTTTGGTTTTTTTTAAAAAAATGGGGGAAATTGATGCCCTAAAAGCATTTGATTAGTGTAATTCATTAACTTCAAGGGGAGAAGTGTCTGTGTTTTGTTGACAGGTTCAAGAAGGTCACCTGTTCATCTGACCAGACTGTCTGCCTCTGAACACACGAGATCCAGTGAACAGAGAAGTCACCACACAGCCTTGGTACTCCAGACATGGATCAGAAGTGGAGCTGTCAGGACACAGTTGTGTCTGAGCACTACACAGACAGTTGCCAACAGAAATTTTATGTTGTTATTATGATGTTGTGTCTCTACCAATTTTTCAGTTATCCTTTGTTTTAAGATTTAGAAGGATGTGAAGAACAACGTGAACATCAAAGCCGTCAGTCACCGATCAGCTGCCAGCTGACATCACGGGAGCAGTGAACGTTCCAAGACTGAATTGTGTTAAATCATAGTCTGTTTGTGAAGGAAATTCTGTAGAAGATCTAAGAAAAGTGTAGAGACTCCATCTAACTGTATATAAAGCAAATTGTAGTTGTGTGTTTACCCTTTCAGCAAATTGCTTTCACACTTAGACTACATATATACCAGAGCACGTGTGTTAAAAGTAGTTAGGTAATAGTTTAAGATAAAGAGTTTAGCCTGTATGGCAATTGTTATATTAGTATAAAGTATAAGCATTTCCCCCTTCAAGAGCTAGTGAAATGAAATGAGCTTTGAAAGTTCATTTAACATTAAAGTTTAGCTGTGAGTTTGCAAGTTTGGTGTCATTTACATGGAACAAACTGCTTATGGTAATTGTGTTGTGTATAGTCCCAACCAACTGTCTGCTAACTAACATCCAAAAGTGACAGAACATATGGGTCACTCTGGCACACTGAACTGGCCAAAGGTCAATGTGTCTGAGCCTAGCCACACCTGGAGATCCTTTCACACCTGTCTCATAGGAGTCCCTGAATGGGATCCTCAAGCATTTAAAGGTTTAATTAGTAATGAGACTCGACTGAATCAATTTGCAATGTTGCAAGAGTGCAGTTGCACTGTTGGCTTCACATTAAGACAACTTGAAGCCTGTTGGCAAGCAAAATTAACAAAGTTCTCAATGTTACCATAGGGCCCCTCAGAAGAATTAGATTTGTTAGGTTCCACCAATACCTCAGGTGGATGGATAATGTTTGAACCCCCAACAGAAGCCATTCTAACAAAGTAATGCAGCACTGGGCTGCAGACAACCCTATAGCTGATCTCGTTACTACACAGAGTAAAGCCTTTATTAGTGGTGCAATCTCACAGGACAATTACCAAAGCGATTACTTAGTTCCATATTCCTAATTTGTGGAGATAGAGCATGGAATTAGATTCCTGCTAATCCACATAGAAGACCCTGTTATCTTGGGAAACTTACTTTGTTTCCATCCAAGCTTACATCAGTTGTAGAATGTAGCTGATAAAATAAAAAACATCAGTCAAAGTGAAGCCTGAATGAATTAAAGCTTAGCAACTCTAAAAAGGCTCGCTTGTTAGACTAAGAAAGATTGAACTTAATATGCATGATGTTAAGTGAACTTTCAGCCGATGTGAGTAGTTTATGTCTTGCAGTATTACAAAATCGAGCCACAATTGACTTTTTGCTGTTAGCACAAGGACATGGTTGTGGGGAGTTTGAAGGCATGTGCTGCCTGAATCTTACTGATCATTCAGTTTCCATCCATGGGCAACTGCAACAGCTACAGGATGGGTTACATGCCCTGAAAGAAGATAGTGACCCCACTGGAAGTTGGTTCTCCAGTTGGGGCATCACTGGATGGTTGAGGTCTCTTGTGCTGGAGGGGGGACGGACTTTACTTATAATGTTAATGGGGATGAAAGTCTAAGTTGTGTGTTATCTTGGCTTCATAAGAGTATAGAATGAGTCACATCCAAAGCCTGGTTTGTGCAAAAAGTGAAAGGGGGAATTGTTGCTATATTTTATATATTAATAAAGGCCTGTCTGCACAAACCAGTCTTTGAAATAACTCGTGATATTAAGGGCTAAAGTCCTTGAAACCTTTCTGCAGAAGAGAGAGTAAAGCAAAACAAAATCCTTGTGTACAGGAGAAAAAATGTAAACCTGTGTGTGTTAGCCAATAGTAACTTGCTCTGCCTGCAGGCCCTGTAGAACCCTATAAAAGGTGTGCTAAAGATAGAAATAAACGGGGTTCACGTTTACTTCTGTGAAGAGTGGTGAGTTGCTGGCAGTCCTCCAATAAAGTTCTACAAATGAAACATAACAAATGTCATTGGGGTGCAGAGGCATTGGTGAAATTGATGAAACAAAAATTAATCTCGGTACGGATGCTAACAATGGCAAAATCAGTAATGTCAAAATGTGAAATCTGCTTAAAAAACAACTCAGTGACTAGACACAGGCATAGCTAGGGAAGATTAGGATAGGAACAGAAACAGGATGACACTTGGCAAGAAGCCTCTAGTAGAGTGAAATTTGGGTGGGCCCTAGAGTCTTTGCTCGGTCCTATAGCAAACTATCAGAAGAGAGAAATGTTGTACAAACTTACAGGTCAGGTAGATAAATTAGCAAGAGTGACCTGAGAAAGATTTAAAGAACTAAACATACAATTACAATTTACTACTCCTGAAAGAGCATGAAGTGTGTGAATTTTTTAAAGGGATGGATTGATCATTGCTGTGTCCACACCCCAAATGTGACTGCAGATGTAGAATATGACATCAATCAATTGCAACAAATAGAGCATGAAGCACAGGAGGAGCAAAAGGATTTGTCTACAAGTTGGTTAGGCAAAATCTTCAAAGGGTTAGGGTGGAATGTGAGTTCATGGATTAAATCTATCATTGAGAGTGTGATCATCTTACTAACTGTATTCTTAGCAATTTGGTTAATTTACAGCATCTTCAAGGGAGAAATACGGAAGAAAATGTCCTGGAACCAGAAAATAATAAAGGCACTGATGTGAGATCCTCACCCACCATCTTCTGGTTCTCCAGTTCGTGACAACATCCAGGACAACGCTTACATCAATCAAGGATTCGAAGAACATCAAGTATAAACTCAGAAACAAAGGACTGTAACAAGTGAAAACATTTGCACTTCTAGTGAAGTGAAAATGCTTTCAAAGGGGGGAATAATAGTAAAAGGTCTTAAAATCTTAGAAAATTCAGGGACTTAGAAATAAAGTTAGGTTTGGAAAGCCTGGGAAAAGTAGGCTCTGGGAAATGTTAGGCCTTGTCCTTGCTAAAGATCAGGTGAAACTGCACCTGTGTTAGCAGTATATACAATGATACAATTGTTAGATGTGATTAGATATAATTATTGTTTAAAGAAGATGAGGAACAATGTTAGGGGTCTGAGGGGGATCATGAGAAATCCATGCTTGGGTAACATCAATGTATACAATAGAACGATGTAAGTTTAATAATTAATATGTAAGTTATATAACGATAGAGTATAAAACATGTTCAACTCAAAACCAAGTCAGGTCAGATTTGGGTATGTGTACCCCTGACACCCAGATCTCTTAATAAAGCACCTGCATATAATCATTCGTGATTGTCTGTGCTCCTGAACGCTAACAATTTCATCAGATTTTACTGGAATTTTGTGAGAAATTTGTGGAATTTTGTGGGATATTTTGTAAAATTTTGTAAGATATTGAGGAGATTTAGGGAATTTTGTGGAAATTTTCTGGAATTTTGAGAATTTTTCTAGAATTTTGTGGGATTCTGAGAAGACTTGAAGAGTTTTTTGGTATTTTTCTGGAATTTTGTGGAACACTGTGGAGATTTTGTGGATGTTTCTGGAATTTGGTAGGGTTTTGTGCAGATTTGGGGAATTTTGTGGGATTTTTCTGGAATTTGGTGGGATTTTTCTGGAATTTTGTGGAATTCTTTTCAAGAATTTCGTGATTTTTTTTCTGGAATTCTGTGTAAATAGGAGGAGATTCTGTGGGATGTTTCTGGAAATTGGTAGGGTTTTGATAAGATTGAGAGGTTTTTTTATTTTTCTGCAATTTTATGGGATTTTTCTGGAATTTTGTAGAAATTTATGGAGACATTTTCAGTTGTTTCTGGAAAATCGTAGGGTTTTGATAAGATTGAGGGGGTTTTTTTATTTTTCTGCAATTTTCTGGGATTTTTCTGGAATTTTGTAAAAATTTGTTGAGATATTTTGGGATGTTTCTGGAAATGTGTAGGGTTTTGAGAAGTTTTAGGAAATTTTGTGGGTGTTTTCTGCCATTTTGTGGGATTTTAAGGAGACTTGAAGGATTTTGTGGGAGGTTTATAGAATTATTGGGATTTTTATGGAATGTTGTGGGTTTTTTGTGGAATTTTGTGGGATTTTGAGGAGACTTGAGGAATTTTGAGGGATTTTTCTTAGGCTTTGTGGAAATTGGAGCAGATTTTTTGGGATGTTTCTGGAATTTGGTAGGGTTTTGAGACGTTTCAGGGATTTTTTGTGGGATTTTCCTGGAATTTCATGGGATTTTTCTGAGCTTTTGTGGGATTTTGATAAAATTTAAATATTTTTGTGGGATTTTTTTGGAATTTTGTGGGATTTTTTTTGAATGTTGTGAAATTTTGTGGGATTTTGAGGAGACTTGAAGAAGTTTTTGGGGATTTTTCTGGAATCTTGTGGGATTGTTCCTTAAATTTTGTGTGATGCTTCTGGAATTTTGTGGGGGTTTTATGGAATTTTGAGGGATATTGAGGAGACTTGAAGAATTTTCAGGCATCTTTCTTAGATTTTGTGGGAATTTGTGGAGATTTTGTGGGATGTTTCTGGAATTCGGTGGGATTTTGAGAAGATTGATGGAATTCTGTGGGATTTTTTTTTTAATGTTGTGGGATTTTTTTGGAGTTATTCTGGAATTATGAGGAGATTTTGTGGGATGATTCTGGAATTATTGAGGTTTTTGTGAAATTTTGAAGGAATTTGGGAATACTTGAAGAATTTTGTGGGCTTTTTCTTAGATTTTGTGGAAATTTGTAAAGATTTTGTGGGATGTTTCAAAAATTTGATTCGGTTTTGAGAAGATTTAAGGACTTTTTTTTTTTTCTGCAATTTTCTGGGATTTATATGCAATTTTGGGGGATTTTTTTTTAATTTTGTGGGATTTTTCTGGAATGTTGTGGGATAATGAGGAGACTTGAAGAATTTTGAGGGATATTTCTGGAATTTTGTGGAAAGTGGAGGAGATCTGTGTGGATGTTTCTGGAAGTTTGAGGGAATATTTTGGAATGTTGTGGAAATTGGAAGAGATCTTTTTTATGTTTCTGGAATTTGGTGACATTTTGAAGAATTTTGTGGCATTTTTGTGGAATTTTTGTAGAATTTTGTGGGATTTTGAGAAGACTTGAACAATTTTGTGGGATTTTTCTTAGATTTTGTGGAACTTTGTGGAGATTTTGTGGGCTGTTTCAAAAATTTGGTAGGGTTATGGGAAGACTTAAGAATTTTTTGGGATTTTGCTGCAATTTTGTAGGATTTTTCTGTAATTTTGTGGTATATCGAGTAAACTTGATGAATTTTGAGGGATATTTCTAATATTTTCTGGAAATTTGTGCAGATTTTGTGAGATGTTTCTGAAATTTTGTGAAGGGAGAAAATTTAGGTAATTTTGTGGTATTTTTTTCAAATGTGGAACTTCTCTTAAATTTTGTGGAATTTTCTCAAATTTTGAGGGATTTTTGTAGAATTTTGTGGAAATTGTGGAGATTTTGTGGGATGTTTTTGGAATTCGGTAAAGTTTTGAGAAGATTTAGTGAATTTTGTGGTATTTTTTTCTTCAGTGTTGTGGGATTTTTTTTAAATTTTGTGGGATATTGAAGAGATTTTTGTGGAAGTTTCTTGAATTTTGTGAGATTTTTTTTGAATTTTGAAAGATTTCGAAGACTCATGAAAAGTTTTTAAGCATTTTTCTTAGATTGTGTGGAAATTTATGGAGAATTTTGTGGGATATATCTGGAATTTGGTGAGCCTGTGAGAAGATTTAAGGAATTTCTTGCTTTTTTTCTAGAATTTTGTGGGATGTTTCTAGAATTTTTAGGATTTTTTTTGGATTGTTTTGGGGTTTTGTGGATCTTTGTAGGATTTTATGGAGACTTGAAGGATTTTGAGTACATTTTTCTTAGATTTTGTGGAAATTAGTGGAGATTTTGTGGGGTGTTTCTGGAATTTTGTTGGGTTTTCTGAAGTTTTAGGGAATTTTGTGGGATTTTTTTGGAATGTTGTGGTAATTTTCTGGAATTTTGTGGGATTTTGAAAAGCCTTGAAGAATTGTGTGGGATTTTTCTTAGATTGTGTGGAAATTTGTGGAAATTTTTTGGGATATTTCCAGAATTTGTTGGGCTTATGAGAAGATTTTTGGAATTTTGAGGGGTTTTTTTTCTGGAATTTTGTGAGGTGTTCCTGGAATTTGGTGGGATTTTTTTTGGAATGTTGTGGAATTGTCAGGAATTTTGTGGGATTTTGAGGAGACCTGAGAGATTTTGTGGGTTGTTTCTAGAATTCTTAGGATTTTTTGGAATGTTGTGGGGTTTTTGTGGAATTTTGTAGGATATTGAGGAGCCCTGAAGAATTGTGTGGGATTTTTCTCAGGCTTTGTGGAAATTTGTGAAGATTATGTGGGATATTTCTGGAATTTGGTAGGGTTTTGAGAAGATTTAGGGAATTTTGTGGGTGTTTTCTGGCATTTTTTGGGATTTTTCTGGAATGTGGCGGGATGTTTCTGAAATTTTGTGATGATTTTTTGTAATTTCAGTGATTTTGGAGAGACTTGAAGAATTTTGAGTACATTTTTCTTAGATTGTGAGGAAATTAGTGGAGATATTGTGGGGATATTTCAAGAATTTGGTAGGGTTTTCTGAAGTTTTAGGGAATTTTGTGGGATTTTTTTGGAATGTTGTAATTTTCTAAAATTTTGTGTGATTTTAAGCAGCCTTGATGAATTGTGTGGGATTTTTCTTAGATTGCATGGAAATTTGTGGAGATTTTATGGGATATTTCTGGAATTTGTTGGGCTTATGAGAAGATCTGGGGAATTTTGTGGATTTTTTTCTGGATTTTTGTGGGATGTTTCTGGAATTTGGTGGGATTTCTTTGGAATGTTATGGAATTGTCTGGAATTTTGTGGGATTTTGAGGAGACTTGAAGGATTTTGTGGGATGTTTCTAGAATTTTTAGGAATTTTTTTGAATGTTATGTGGTTTCTGTAGAATTTTGTGGCATATTGAGGAGCCTTGAAGAATTTTGTGGGATTTTTCTTAGGTTTTGTGGAAATTTGTAAAGATTATGAAGGATGTTTTTGAAATTTGGTAGGGTTTTGAGAAGATTTGGGGAATTTTGTGGGATTTTTTTGGAAAGTTGTGGTAATTTTCTTGAATTTTGTGGGATTCTGAGGAGACAAGAAGGATTTTGTGGGGCATTTTTCTTAGATTGTGCGGAAATTTGTAGTGATTTTGTGGGATATTTCTGGAATTTTGTGGGGTTTTCAGAAGATTTTGGGAACTTTTGTGCGAGTTTTCTGCCCTTTTTTATGATTTTTCTGGAATATTGAGGGATATTTCTAGAATTTTGTGATTTTTTTTTGGAATTTGGGGGATTTTGAGGAGACTTGAAGAATTTTAATGGCCTTTTTCTTAGATTTTGTGGAAATTAGTGGAGATTTTGTGGGGTGTTTCTGGAATTTGGTTAGGTTTTCTGAAGTTTTAGAGAATTTTCTGGCATTTATTGGGAATGTTGTGGTAATTTTCTGGAATTTTGTGGGATTTTGAGAAGACTTGAAGAATTGTGTGGGATTTTTCTTAGATTGTGTGGAAATTTGTGGAGATTTTTTGGGATATTTCTGGAATTTGTTGGGCTTATGAGGAGATCTGGGGAATTTTGTGGGGTTTTTTTAGGAATTTTGTGAGATGTTTCTGGAATTTTGTGGGATTTCTTCGGAATGTTGAGGAATTGTCTGGAATTTTGTGGGATTTTGAGGAGACTTGAAGGATTTTGTGGGATGTTTCTGTAATTTTTTGGGATTTTTTTTGAATGTTGTGTGGTTTCTGTGGAATTTTGTGGGATATTGAGGAGACTTGAAGAGTTTTGAGGGATTTTTCTTAGGTTTTTTGGAAATTTGTAAAGATTATGTGGGATGTTTCTGGAATTTGGTGGGCTTATGAGAAGATTTTGGGGACTTTGTGGGGGGTTTTTTTTAAAGTTTGTGAGATGTTTCTGGAATTTGGTGGGATTGTTTTGGAATGTTGTGGTAATTTTCTGGAATTTTGTGGGATTTTGTGGGATTTTGAGGAGCCTTGAAGAATTGTGTGGGATTTTACTTTGATTGTGTGGAAATTTGGGGAGATTTTGAGGGATATTTCTGGAATTTGTTGGGCTTATGAGAAGATTTAGGGAATTTTGTGGATTTTTTACTGGAATTTTGTGAGGTTTTTCTGGAATTTTGTGGGATTTTGAGGAGTCTTGAAGAGTTTTGAGTGGTTTTTCTTAGATTGTGCAGAAATAGTTGGAGATTATGTGGGATGCTTCTGGAATTTGGTAGGGTTTTGAGAAGATTTAGGAAATTTTGTGGGTGTTTTCTGCCATTTTTTGTCATTTTTCTAGAATTTTGAGGGATGTTTCTGGAATTTTGTGATGTTTTTGTGTAATTTGGGTGATTGTCCTGGTTTAGGGTAAATTTGGGAGAAAACCTCCAGTGGGTTCCCCCGGGAAGCAAACCCACGTGGCCCCTTTCTCCCACCCCCCATCCAGTTCGGGAAGAGATTTCTCTGAGAGGAGTGGAAAAAACCTGTTTATTTCCCAGGCACAGCACTACCCAGCACAAAAATGAACGATATCAAATTACAAAACCTCTCGCCCTTCAGCAGAGATGAGGAACTTCAGAGGGTCTCTTTCCTGGGGGTGTTGGCTCTGTTATCAGTCCCTCTGGCGCTGGAAAATGCCGCTGCCCAGGCCGGGCTCCCGGTAGTCCAGGGGTGCTCCCGGTGCTCCCCCGAGTCCCCAGTCCAGAGCAGCTTCGATTCGTTTCAGGAAAAGGGAAAGAAAACAGTCCAGGAAGACCTCTCTGCCCCGGCTAGCTGGAAAGCCAAGGCGATCTGTGTCTTGTTGTCTGTCTGTGCTGTAGTCAAAACTCCCGATGCGGGGGGAGCAAGTGCAGTCTGATAACAGACTTGGTGCTTCTTTTCCACTCACTTTTACTCTCAGATGGAATTTTAAGAATACAAAACCTGTGTCTGGGTTAGGTGGACGAATGGGGATACAATTTAACATCATAATCAACCCAGGACACACGCCCACTGTGCTTTCCAGCTGCTTTGCTCCAGCTCCCCCCAAATCACCACGAATTCCACTGAACTGAAACAAATCCAAATCCTCGTGGGTCGGGACAAGGGCAGGGAGAGGTCACTCAGGGATCACCATCAGGGCCACAACAGCCCGACACGGGGAAATGAACTGAACTTAGGACTGAGCAAATCAGACCAGGAGAATGAGGATTAAAATCAATCTTGAGAAACACCTCCTCCCGCTCCTGAACTTTTCTGTCCGGGCCGCTGCTCGCGGGGCACAGAGAGGGGCCCGGCCGTGTCCCTCCAAACCTCCCTGGGAATCACCCCAGAGCCCTCAGGCTTCCTTGTGCCCATACCCGGGGCCCCTTGTCCCTCCCAATGGCTCCCGTGGCTCTCCCAGTCCATCCCAGCCTCTCCCAGTCCATCCCAGCCTCTCCCAGTCCATCCCAGTCACTCCCAGTGACCCCGCCTGTCCATCTCGCCTCTCCGTGCATCTCTCGCCCCTCAGCCAATCAGAGCGCGCATCTCTGATGACTCATCAGTTGCCGGGCAGATCCACAGAGCCGAGAGCCCCGCGCTGGACTCGGCCCCTCAGTGCCGCGCGCTTCATTCCCAGTCCCTCCCAGTGCCACCACAGTCCCGCCCAGTGCCACCACAGTCCCGCCCAGTGCCACCACAGTCCCGCCCAGTGCCACCACAGTCCCTCCCAGTGCCACCACAGTCCCTCCCAGTGCCACCACAGTCCTGCCCACTCCTTTTTAGCCATTCCCAGTCTATTCCTAATTCATTCTCACTTCACTCCCAGACCTCTATGCCCTCATCCAGTGTCCCAGTATCCACTCTCATCTCTTTCAGTGCCATCCCAGTCCCTGCCAGTCCATTCCCAGTCCCTCTCAATGCCACACAACTCGTCTCCCATCTCTCCCAGTGTCCCCAGCGTGTCCATCTCGCTGGTGCCCTCCAGCTCCCAGCCCGGCCCCGGCCGCCTGCTCTGCTCCCTGATGGATTTCTCCCCTGCCCACATCCAGCTGAGCTGCTCCCAGGGCCAGCAGCAGCTCTCGGGCCACGTGCTGGCCACTGCCGTGCTCCCCAGCGGGGGCTGGAGCCAGCAGCTCCTGGTGCTGCTGGAAACTCCCCCGGCAATGCGGGCTCAGCTCCAGCTGCCAGGTGGAGCACGGCAGCCTGGAGCACCCCCTGAGCCGGCACTGGGGCACGGCCCGGCCCCCACAGCGCCGGGGGCAGCGGGGGAGGCACTGGGGGGGCCCAGAGGGGGATTGGGGTGTGCTGGGTGTAACTGGGAGGGAGTTTGAGACAGACTGGTTTAAACTGGGGAAGGGATTGAGGTGCTTAGGATGGCTGGGAAGGGAATTAAAGGATGCTGGGGAGGGTGGGATGGGGTTCTGGGGTTCCTGGCGGACACTGGGAAGGAGTTTGAGGGTGCTGGGCGTCACTGGGAATGATTTGAGTGAGCCTGGAGGAGCTGGAAGGAGATTGGGCATTGGAAAACAGGGATTGGGATGAGGTTGGTTGTGCTGGAAGAGACTGGGAGGAGTCTTGATGAGTCCTGGTGGGGCTGGGAAGGGACTGGGAGAGGGTTTGGGGGTCCAGGGGCAGTGGGGGGAAATTGGGAGGGGGCTGTGGGATCCTGAGAGGAACAGGAGGGGCTCTGGTGGGTCCTGGGGAGGCTGGGAAGAGACTGGCAGTGATTTACCAAAATAGCAATATTGATCCAGTATCAATATCAATCTGTTAATGGACAAAAAACCTCTCCAACAGTTTAAAGTTACAAAGTGGATGTTTAATCACAGCACTGGGCGAGTGTGGGAGTCACCCCTTAATACGCACTGCAAGTTGACAAAAGATTCCAGTGTGAATTTATTTACAAAAGTCTTGAATATCCAAAATACTAATACATATTAATACTAATGCATATGCATAATGCTAGCACTTTCCGTTCCCCACTTTGGATTAAAATGCACTGTAATCAGTTTAAAATGTCATTACGCCTGCATGGTTGGCTCCCCAATTTGAGGAGGGGGTCGTTTTGGTGTGGAGGGGTCATCAGGAGATGAAGGAAAACCGCTCTTCCTCACTCTCACCATTCTACCTTTACAATGGTTGACATTACAAATGACATGTGGTACAACTCCAGTTTCCTCCCTTGTGACTTTGAAATGGGTTTCCAGATGTAAGGTCTGTGATCTTCCTAAACCCGTTTATCAGTTTCTCTTTTCTCATTATCAGCACAGCTGAACAAACATACAATGACAAGTAATTTTTTATCTAACTCCGAGATTCATTATCTCAAATCCTGCTTCTCACTGAATCATTAACTCTAACTACTTCCAGCAAGGCCTATCTCTAGCCAAGATCTGTAATTTTTCTAAAATTCTTAATTGTTTAAAATTAGTGACTCCAAAGGAGGTTTCAGAGGGTCTTGGGTGGGCTGGGAGAGACTGGGAGGGTCCTTGAAGAGGCTTGGGGTGTCTGTGAGAGGTTTTGGGGGTCCTGACCTCTGCAGATGCCCCAGGGATGCCATCAAACGCTGCCCAACGCAAGATGCTGATGGGGATTGGAGTCTCAGTGTTGGGCTTCGTCTTCTTGGCACTGGGGCTCGGCTTCTGCCTGCGCAGGAAGGTGAGGGAGGGTTCTGGGGGTCGTGTCTCCCTCACCCAGAGCGTTTGTGCTCCCCTCTGGGCCCCCAAGCCCGGTGTCACCCCCTTTTCTCTGCCCACACAGCTCCTGAGGCAAAAGCTTCTCGAGGATTAAAAGTCAACAATTCCCACTGTCATTCTGTATCCTGTTAGATTTTCATTCCCCTGCTTTCATCCAGGTGCCCACAGGGAGCCAGGAAGATGTGGAGCCTCCCAGCCAGGTGTCTTCCCAACACGCATCACCAGGACCACGGATCACCAGGGCTCTGCCCAACGGGGGTCACTGGGGATCATCCAACGCCCATCCTCCCATGGGGGATGGAGCTGGAGCAGCGCACGAAGCTCTTCCCGCACTCGGGGCACTCGCAGGGCTTCCCTTACTGGTGCCTCCGTTGGTGTCGGGTCAAGGTTGAGCTGGTGGAGAAGCTCTTCCCACACTGGGGACACTCGTAGGGTCTCTCCCCAGTGTGGATGCGCCGGTGGACGGTGAGGGTGGAGTTGTGCTTGAAGCCCTTCCCGCAGTCGGGGCAGCGGAAGGGCCTCTCCTCTGTGTGAATCCGCTCATGTCTGATGAGAGTGGAGCTGGTCTGAAACCTCTTCCCACACTGGGGACACTCGTAGGGCCTCTCCCCAGTGTGGATGCGCCGGTGTGCCCTCAGACCGGAGCTCCACCCAAAGCTCTTCCCACATTCCAAGCAGGTGTAGGGCCGTTCCCCTGTGTGGATCACCTGGTGTCTCATCAAATTAGAGATCTCTCTGAAGCTCTTCCCACATTTCCCACACTCAAAGGGCCGTTCCCCCATGTGGATCCTCTGGTGTTTCCAAAGGTTGGAGCTCTGGTTGAAGCTCTTCCCACATTCCCCACACTCGTAGGGCTTTTCCCCAGAGTGGATCCTCTGGTGCTGGAGCAGGTAGGAGCTCTTTCTGAAGCCCTTCCCACATTCCAAGCACTTGTGGGGCTTCTCCCCCAGCTCTGAGCTCTGGCTGGATCTCTGGCCGTGTTCCTGGCACTGGGGGGATCTTTCCTCCTCGCAGCTCCCTGGACTGGGTTTGCAGCCCCTCCTTGTGCGGGATCTCCAGGGCTTTCCTCCTCCTCCTCTTCCATCTGGAAAAAATTTGGGAATGAAAATTCCTGGTTAGGAGGAAAAAAAGAGAGGAGAGTGCCTTGGGCTGGGGCTGCCTCTGTTTGGGAAGGCAGAATTAGAAAGAAATTATAAATATGACTCTTTAGCCAGAAAGGCTAAGGAAGAAATACAAATGAAAGCACAGTTTGAATAATTCAAAGAAACCAAGCTGACGTGCCAGAGCACGTTCTTTTCCCCAGTAAAACCAAGCTGAGACCCCTCTTCCCAGCCTTATAAGGAAAGGTCTGAAGAACCCCGAGATAACTAAAAATATGCAAAACCAGCGATTTCTATAGGTCGAACACAAATGTTACTGTATTAGGATACTTAGAAAGATTGGTTAGTAAAGGAATAGAATATTCAATGTATAGGTTATATATGTAATTGTAAAAGAGAATTCTCTTGGTTCTCTTAGTCTCTCTTAACTCTTGGCTCTCTTGCTACTCTCTCGGCTCTCTCTTAGCTCTCTTGTTTCTCTTAGCCTTCTTGCCTCATGCTTTCTACACTCTTGCTGCTCTCTTTTTCCTGCTCTTTCTTCCTCTTCTTTATCCTCTTTTTCCTGTCTCTCTCACTTCTGTTCTGTTACTCTCTTTCTTAGCAATCTTAAAGTCTTGAACTCATGTATTCATATTTTACCCCCTTTTGTATTGTTCTCTCCGAGCCTGCTTTGCGCTCTATCTGTCGGCTCATGGCAGGCTCTCCCTCTCTCTCTCTCCCACGCCCTGAAATAAACAACTAACATCTAACTCGACTATAGAGGTCTCTGCCGAGTCTCAGACCGTCCACCCCCGATGTGTCTCCTACATGCCTCCTTGCCCAGGTTTGTCTCAGAAAGACATTGGGCATCTTGCGTCTGTAGGAACCTCAAAAACAACAGGATTCAGCCCAAACAACAAAACACAGATCACAAACAAACCAAACAACAAGATTCAGCCCAAACCCCCTGCACAATAGAAAGGTTCAGCCCCTGCAAGAAACTAAAGCACCAACGTTTACCACAGTAAGGCTCAGAAACACCAAGATTCAGCCCCATAAAAATCGTGGATTGCCCACTGTGGTCACCCGCTGCATGTGGGGAGGCAACGCACCTGAGGCTGGGGGAGCTGCAGATACAGGGATGAACTTCGTGCTGCTTCCTCTCCCTGCTCCTCCTCCTCCTCCTGTGTCCCTACTCGACCTCACACTCCTCCTCCTCGTTCTGCACAACCCCAGGTACATATATTTTGACCGTTTTTTTCCTCAACCCTGCTTCTCCTTCCCTTCTCCTCCTGCCCCCAGGCCCAGCACCCACTGCCGCCTCCCTCTTCCCCCCCAGTCCCACAGCATCCCACCGCAGGGGCACGGATGCAGCTGGGCCAGCTCGGCCTGGGGCAGCGCTGGGCTCTCGGCCGCTTCCGCCCGCACTCGCTCCCCACTGCAGCTGCTCCCGCCACCACAGCGTGGGGGGGCCCGGCCTTGGCGCTCCCCCCTCCCACCTCCCCAAATTCCCCTCCAGGGGGGTGCCAAGGCCCGGGGGGGAGGGGCGCAGCTGGGCTCCAGCTGGGGAACGCTGGCAGCTGCGGCTCTGCCTGGACACTGATGAGTCATCAGCGCCGCGCGCTCTGATCGGCTCAGCCCTGCCTGAGCCCTGCGCCTGCACCAAGGGGGGACACCCTGCTCCAGGGGGGATGGCCCCAAAACGGGGCAACCCCAGCAAAGGAACAACAACAAAGCCTCTTTACAAACTGATCCCCTCAACCTCATTGCACATAGGGCCAGGGATGTGGACATAAGGAAGTGACACGAGGAGCCAGCAGCTGCACAAAATGTTATGAATTGATGACACAGACTGCTGCTCAGCCAAGGTCCTGCTAAATTCATCAACTTCCAGAAGAACAACAAAGACTTAACACAGCCATCAATATCGTTAGCTATACAAAAGTGGGGTGCATATTAAGGGGGTATGTAGGAGGTGCATTGGGAAGTCTGTACCTCTCCAGGACTTCAGCCAATGGGGAAAGGGAGATGTGACCAAGAAAATCAGGATGAAAAGGAGGCTGTGTCTGCCAACAACAGGAGAGACCCCATGGGAAATGTCCCATGGGCACACCCTTTTTTATGAATACAATTACTGTTACAGGACTCCTCTGTCCTCCTTTTGGACAGAAACCTCTGGGGATGTCAATTTTTCCACACACCTTGGGGCTCCTCCGCAATTCCTTCCACCGTCCGGGCCGGCGGGCAGTGAGTGCAGCTGAAGGGGCCTCACCCAGTTTGGGGGATCGGCTCCCTCGGCTGGCGGCGGCACCGGGGATTGATTGGGTACCCGAGAGTGAGCAGGAGACAGACGAGTGACGGATCAGGGCGGCTCTCAAGAGTCGGCAGGGAGAGAGCACTGAAAATCTCAGCAGTGACTACAGTGGCATCTTCGGGGAGTGAACATGGCAGGGCACCCAGGGAGGGGACAAAAGGGAAAGCCACAATGGGGTCCCAGCAAAAGGGATGAGGATGCCAAAATATCTCTCAAGAGTCCCTTGGGAGCATGTGGAGGTAATTTGCACATTCTCCCAGAGCTAACTAGGGATATGGACACCCAGGGGGGCAAGAAGGGAAGTCCAGAAGGGATTTAGACAACAGGGGATGGATGGTGTTGGTGTGCTGGGAAGGGATTGGCTGAAGGGGAGTGTGCAGGAATGTGCTTAAGGCAAGAAGCAGCAGGAGCAACCCATGGGGTAAGAAAAAGGATTATATAAAAGAGGAAAAAGAGAAAAATACTGAGGATTGTGATGTTTTCCAGAAGGCTCTTATCCTCAGAATTTACCAGCAGATCCTTTGTATCCCAGTTTTCCAGGACAGCAAAACAAGGAGGTGAGGATTTCAGGGGGTTTCTCTGAGCTGGGAGCGGCAGGAGCGGGCGCAGAGCTGCGGCACCGGGAGCACGGGCTGGGGGCCTGTGGGGAGCTGTGGGGCCGGGCCGGGGCTGTGGGGCAGCCGGGGCTCAGCGCCGGGCGCTGCCTGAGCCCAGCACCCCCCGGGCAGGGCCGGCAGTGGCCCCCGGCCCCCAGGAGGCTGCGGGACGCCCCGGCCGCTGCCCGGCCCCGTGGAGCTGCCGGCCCTGCCCGCCGGGGGGGCCGCCTTTGGACACTGCGGCAGGACAGGGACCGGCTCTGGGATACGGGCTGGGGAGGGGAGCCTCAGCACAGCCAGCACGAGGAAGGAACAACTCACAAATGGCGATTAGACCTGCAAGGATCCACATGATCTTTTAAGCATTTCCTGCTGGGTCCCTGGAGAAAGGAAGGGTTTTGCAGCAAGCTCAGCAGCTGCCACAGGATGAGCACCCACAGGCACTGACGGGGGCTGCAGCAGCGACAGAAGAAGCCCCTGCAGCACTTGCTCACAAAGGCTCAGCAGCTGAATGCAGCAAGGAATAAGCAAAAGGCCAAACTGAAGGCAAAGGCCATGGCACAGTTCCTACAGCCCCTGAGGGATCAAGCCCAGGGCCCAAGGGGGCCCCAGCACCCAGGGGACACCCTCGGCCACAAGCACCTGGCACAGGCATTGCCCTCCTGGCCAGGGCACAGCCCACCCAAACAGCCCCTGGCAAGGAATCAGCCTTCCAGCTGCAGGGCACAAGGACACTGCAAGCACAGACAGCAGCACCCTCAGCACCAGCAAGTCCAGCCCTTGATGGACACGCATTCTTAGCGGTGGCACAGCTCCCATTCCACCAGGGACCCACCACACTGCAGCCCTTGGGAACATCCAGGGTGGCTCTGGATCCAGAGGAGACCTTTCCTGATGGACACAGGGGCCTCTCCATCCACTCAGAATCTTACACCTAAAGGTGTTAGGGAATATTTTAATTATTAAGACACTAAGAGTGAAAGATGAGCCGGTGTGTTTTCTTCAGCCACTATTATCAGATGTGGGGGGATGGGTTTGAAATGCAGGAATTTTTATTTGCTCACAATTGTGATTCTAATTTACTGGGAAGGGATTTGATGGCTAAATTTGGAATGCAAATTAATGTTGCAAAAGGTGATACAGAGGCTGGTTCTGCTGTACCTGTGTCAAATGTCTGGCAGAGCCTAGGCTGAAGTGAACCCACAAGTGTGGGCAGCCCCAGGGAAATTGGCAAAATTAGATATGGAGCCTCTCCAAATTTCCCTTAAGCAACCAGGACAAGAGGTGTCCAAAAGCAATCCCCTGTTCCAAGGGAGGGAAGGAAGGGCTCACAGCCTGTCTGGGAGTCCTGCTCAAGGCACGGCTTGGGCAGCCAGGGATGGCTCCCTAGAATGCTCCTATCCTGCCAAACAAGAAATCCAATGGAATCCACAGAATGCTGCAGGACCCAAGAAGAAGAAATGAGATGATGAAACCGAGGCACCCCACACTCTCAGATCCTTACACCAGCCTCAACCAGGTGCCCTCCTCACACTGCTGCCATTCACAACTTGATCCAAAAGATGCTTTCTGGGGATCTGCCCACTTCCAGAGGATGCAAACACAATTCTGCCTTGGGCTGGCAACAAGAGGTAGAAGGGAAAATGCTCAAGACATGGACGGTCCTTCTGCAGGGATGCACGGAAGCACCGGCCTGATTGGGGCAAGCCTTGCAGGAAATATCAAAGGAATTGACCTCACCCCCAGGGACTGGCTTATTGCAGGATGTGGATGACTTGATCCAGTCAGGAGGACAAGGAGAAGAGGCAGAGGAAGCCTCTGTGAAATGGCTTCATTTTCAGGCTAAAAAGCAGCTTTGAGTAGCTGAAAAAAAAGGGCAAGCATTACAGAAAATGTTGAAATATTTTGAGACCCATTTTGACTGAAGGCTTGTGGTGTATTGACTCTGAGAGGGTCCAGTGAATCTGAGAAGTAATGTTACTCAGGACTAAAATGGAGCTTGAACAATTCTTACAATTAACAGGGAATTGTAGGAGCTGGACTGAGGATTCTATCTTTTAGCCAGAACATTCTGTGACTTCTTTAGCCCCAGATAGTCTCAATGTTATGGGGTGGACATAAGAAAGAAAACAAAACTTAACAAAATGAAAAAAATAAAATGATTGATGCCCCAGCCATGGCTCTTCCAGACTCAGAAATCTGAATTGCAAGGGAATATTAAACAGGCCACCCCTGAGCCTGCACTGAAGGCAACGCAGCAGCAGCCAGGGCTCCCCAGCGGGGGAAGCCCCTGCGCCTGCCCACAGATCCTCTGCTCAAATCCTCGGCCTGGCCACCCTCCTTTGCCATCTCCAGCCACTGCGGGACAATCCTTGCTCTCACTCTTGCAGCTTCAGGCCTTTCTGTGCCTGCCCTCGCCACAGCTGCTGGGGAAGGCACCGGGACAATTCCACTCTGCCTCTCAATGACACTCACACTCTGCCCTGCCTGGGATTAGCTGCTGGAAAAATAGACCAACTTGAAAATGGCTTCAAATCTAATTTCTCTAAAGGAACTTGGTTTGCCTTTGCCTTGGGGAAAGGAATTTTAAAGGTTTTTTTAAGGGATGTTCCACCACTCGGCAGAGATGAAATTAACATCTCCACAGACTGGGAATAGCCCAAAAGATTCCCCCCAAGATAACGACCAGCAACAAAACATCAACACCCAGCAGCAAACATCAACCAACACCTGCCCCAGACACTGCCCCAGGCACAGCTGGAGACACCTGGTCTGGAAAAGGCTGAGCAGGAAATCCAGGAGTGCCCACCTAATTCCCATCACAGGCACAGAAATCCGGCTGCAACAGGAAACCAAATCCTAACAACTCCACACCTTGAAACCAATGAACATTAAACCAATGGATTTCTATGGGGTCAGAGTTTATGAATTTAGAAAAATCTAGTCAAACTCATGTGTCATGGAATGATTTTCTCTGCACACCCAGCCTAAGTGTGCAAGAAATTATTCCTGTTGCACATTCTGGCCAGAATCAAGTAATGCCTTATTTTTCTAAAGACATTGTTGAAGAGTTTTTGCTTTTCTCAGTTTCAGTGAAAGGATTACACCGTTAGAGTAATTTTTTGTAATAATTTTACTTCTATATTGTCGGTTCTGTTTGGGCCAGTGGTGTGAGAATCAGTTTTAGTCCTAGGAGAATGAAAAGAAAACACTTGATTGCTTTCTCATTTTTGTTTTATATTTGTACTTGACTCTTAGCCATGACAAAATGATGGTATGAGTTTTTTGATGTTCCCCTTTAAGCTGCACTTTGAAAACTAGAAGAGCTTTAAAGTTGGTGCTTTAACACATAAACAATTATTAGAATATCGTTTAAAAAAAATAAAATAGCAGATCTGTGGGGGACCACGTGTGAGTCAGGGGATGTCTCCCCTGGAAGAGAAGCTTTGCTCCAGGCAGCCAGGAGAGGAGCTTTAGAAATGCAAATTAACACTGATGGGACAAAGCCTGCACAATGGCCCAGGGGCTTCCTGCCTGCAGGAGGAATTGGGCTGATTCCAGGAAGAAAAAACAGAGGCAATGAGTGAATCTGCTTGGAGATAGGGCCAGGGACTTGTACATAAGGCAACAAAGGGAGAAACCATCATTTTCAGAAAATGTTACTAATTGACAAGGACTGCTGCTCAGACCAAGTCCCGCTACATTCCTGAACTTCCAGAAGAACAAACACTTCACAGAGCCAGGAATATCGGGTGTTATACAAAAAGGACATGCAGCAGGCGGATCGGGAAGGCTGAACCTTCCAAGCACCTCCGCCAGTGCTGGACAAAGGGACAGGGACATGCGGCCGGGAAAATCAGGACAAAAACGAGGCCGCGTCCTCCAGCACCTGGAAAGAGCGCACGGCAAATGCCCCATGGCCTCTCCCTTTGGGCAGCAATAAAGTCACTCGCACACCACTCCTCTGGCTCCTTGGGCCACACAAACCTCTGGCGCCGGGAATTTTCCCGCCCGGCCCCGGGCCCAGCGCAGCCACCTCCGGCCTCCCGACACGAAGCGGGACGAGCCAGCGCTGCTCCGCCACCGCCTCCTGCCGAGGCCCCAGCGGCAAGGAGACCGCGGGCAGCCGCTCCCGCAGCGCCCTCAGCCCAGGGCCAACACGGGCCGGCCACGGCACAAGCCACCCGCCACAGCCCCCTGCCGCCCCCTCCCGGGCCCGCAGCGAGCCCCGAGCCCCCGCAGAACCGAGCGCGGCTCCCACCTGCGATGGCTGGGGCCGCCTCCGAGCTCCGCCGCCGCCTCACCGGGCTCCGGCCGCTGCTGCCGCCGCTGCCGGGCCCACACAGACGCTCCGGCAATGGCGGCTCTCCTGCCTCACGGCCGCCCTGGGGGCGCCAGCGGGGCCGGGCTTGTCCCCGCTCTGCCCAATCAGCGCGCGCCAGAGCCACGAGTGACGGCAGCAGCAGCCAATGGCAGCCAGCGGCGGGCTCTGCACACGGCACAGCCCCGCCCCGCGCTCTCAGGGCCCGCCCCGGGCTGCGTGAAGGGAAAGGCGGGGATGAGGAACAGCCCTGGGAACGGGCCCGGCCCGAGCCGCCATTGAGCTCCCAACACAAACAAAGTTCTCCGCACCTCCCGGCCCGCCTTGCCCAGCCCTGGCTGCTGGGTGGCTCCGGCTCGGCGGGAAGCCCTGGAGCCTCACTTCTCCAATGTCTAGTTAGGAGCGTCAGTGCATCACTTTGATTTTCCCCAAATAGGGAAAACAGCCCCAAAGCCCTATGGATGAGTGGGGGAGGGGAGAGATTTCTTGCACTAAACTCCCAAAATTACCAAAACCAACGCGAAGTGAACCGGGACCCCCCAGCAGCGCCTCTCTGCCGTCCCAGCTGAAGCCCTCGCTGGCTGCTCCAGGCTGGAGCGGCACACTGGGAGCACTGGGAAGGGGCCCCGGCTCGGGGCGCAGCCCCCGGGGCAGCCCCACGGCCCCCACGGCAGCTCCAAGGCTCCGCCAGCCGGGATGGAACGTGGGACGGGGAGCAGGGGAAGGGACGGGGATACCGGAGCCGAGGGAATACGAGGGTCACCGGGGGCACTTCACGAGCATTTAACGCAAAAGATAAAATCATAAGGGAGACAAAAGCAACAGCACCTGTGTCACCATAGCACAGGGCCACACAAGGACATGTCCCACTGCTGTGGGGTGATGCTGGCCCAAGTCCAGGCACCCACCACAGCTGCTCTCTCACTGCCCTCCACAGCCACACAGGGAGAGAAAATTTAACCAAGGGTTCATGAGTTAAGGACCCAAGACTCTTTCCTCATCAAACACAGTCATGGGCAAAACAGGAGATATGAATTGAATTTATTGCCAATAAGCTCAGAGCAGGAGAATAAGAAGACCCTTAAAAGCACCTTCCTTCCACCCCTCCCTCCTTCCAGCTCTGTATCCTAACCTGGCAGTGCAGGGATACAGGGAATGGAGCCATGGTCAGTTCATCTCCTGGGGCTTTTCCTGCTGCTCAGGGACAGGAGTCGTTCCCCTGCTGCACTCTGGGATCTCTCCCACCAGAGAGGTCTCCAGGAACTTCTCCAACCTGAGTCCATTCCATGGGAGCAGCCCCCTCACAGTGCTGCAGCGTGGGTCACTCTGCCACGGGGTCAGACCTTTCAGGACAGGCGGCTCCAGCGGGGGCCCCTCTGTCCACAGGTGTCCCCTGGGGTCACAGCCTCATCTCAGGCATTCCCCTGCTCAGGCATGGGCTTCTCCAGGGACTGCAGGTGTATCTCTGCATTCTGGTGAATCTCCAGGGGCAGTCAATCTGCAATTCCCATTGTTAGTCTGTGTTCTGATGGATGTTCCTGTCCCTGTGTTCATCCAGGTGCCCACAGGGAGTCAGGAAGATCTGTTTGGTCAAGGTTGAGCTCTGTGAGAAGCTCTTCCCACACTGGGGACACTCGTAGGGCCTCACCCCAGTGTGGATGTGCCGGTGCCTGCTGAGGGTGCAGTTTTGTGAAGCCCTTCTCACAGTCAGGGCAGTGGAAGGGCCTCTCCTCTGTGTGAATCCACTGATGTTTGATGAGACTTGAGCTCATTGGAAATCTCTTCCCACACTCAGGATGCACTGGTGTGCCCCGAGGTTGGAGCTCCAGCTGAAGCCCTCTCCACACTCCCCACACGTGTAGGGCTTTTCCCCTGTGTGGATCTTCTGGTGACAAATCAGATTGGACATCTCAATGAAGCTCTCCCCACATTCCCCACACTCGCTGGGGCATTCTCCTGTGTGGATGTTCTGGTGCCAGATCAGGTGGGAGCTGCGACTGAAGCTCTTCCCACATTCCAAGCACTTTCCAGGCTTTTCCCCTGTGTGGATCCTACAGTGGTTAATCAGGACAGAGATCTTCCTGAACCTCTTCCCACACTCCCCACACTCCTAGGGGCTCTCCCCAGTGTGAATCACCTGGTGCCAGATCAGATGGGAGCTATTCTTGAAGCCCTTCCCACACTCCCCACACTCCCAGAGCCATTTCCCAGGGTGGATCCTTTGGTGTTTCCTCCACTTGAAGCTCCAGCTGAAGCTCTTCCCACATTCCAAGCATTTGTGGGGCTTCTCCCTGCCATGAGCTCTCTCCCCCAGCTCTGAGCTCCGGCAGGATCTCCAGATGCCTTCCTGGCACAGGGGGGATCTTTCCTCCTTGCAGCTCCCTGGGCTGGGTTTGCAGCCCCTCCTCATGCAGGATCTCTGGGGATTTTCCTCCTCTTCCTCCATCTGGCCATGGCTTGGGAATGACAAATCCTGATTTGGGGGTAAACAAAGTGGGAGTGCCTTGAAGTAGAGGCTCCTCCTGCCTAAGTCCATGTCTCGAGCTCAGCAGGAGTCTTGTGTCCATGAAAATCTCCAAAATATCAAGATTCAGCCTCAAAAAAAGTCTCCCAGGATTTCCCCATCTCTTGTCTTTCCTATTTGGGATTCCAGAGGTTTCTCTTCCCTGGGATGATGGGGGTCCAAGGGCTCCAGGGGTTCCCCCTCCTCTGGGGTCCTCCTTAGCGATGATCCAGAGGCTTTTGGGGGTCCATGGGGTCCCTTCTCCCCTGATCTCTGCTTTGAGATCCCAGGGATCCCAGGAGTCTCTCCTCTCCAGGCTCCCACCTCTCCAAGCTGCCAGGGTCCCCCAGCTCTGGGATCGCCCCTCTCTGCTCTCCCCACTCTGGGGGTCCCAGGGGTTCCTCTCCTCTGCTCTCCCAGGGGTCCCCAGGACCAATGTCCTCCCCCAGCCAATACTGGGCAATGGCCATGTGGACCCCAAAGATCCCCCGAGGGGCTCAGCTTTGGGGTCCTGCAAGATCCAAACCTACACACCCAGAGAAAAAAACCTCCCAGGGATGCCAGACAATATTTGGGGCTCAATTCCGCAATCTGCAAGTTCCAAACACACCCCAATTAAAAGACCCTCTCAGGGACCCCCTGACAGATTTGGGACCAGCTCCCCCTCCCTGCTCACCTGCAGGATGAGGTGGGGGCGATGGGCCCGTGGCCGGGGGTGCTGTGGACACAGGGGGCACTGGAACCTCCAGCTTCTCCTTCTATTCCTGTTCCTGCTCCTCCTTTTCCTTTCTCCCTCCTCCTGCTCCTCCTCCTTCCTAATCCCACCTCCTCCCCAGTTCCTGCCTTCTGTATGTTTAGAGTGGAGAACCTTGCTTGTTTTTAGAGCTAGAACAAAGATTCCAGATGGAACAAGCCTTGCTGGTTTTATCCAGCAGTATCAGTGACTACAGGTCGTGTTTGCTTTGGTTTGGTGCTGTCCTCGTTCCTCCTCAGTGCTCAGACTGGGCTATGGGGTGTCCTTGTTTGCTGCATTTTCAGAGTTCCTCTTGGATCCTTTGGGCAATAGGCTGTGCCCTGGGAGGATTCTTTGTGCTCCTTTGTGACACAGGAGAAGCTTCCAGGTGGTTTTTGCGTGAGCGGCTGCTGTGGTGTCACAGGAGCGTTGCCACGTCCCCGTGGTGTTCCCGTTGCTGTGGGACACGGAGGCCTCAGTGTCCAGAGCGGCTCTGGGCGCCTGCTCGTTGCCAGAGAATCCTCCTGCCCGAGGCATTCTCAGCAGCCAGCCCAGCCCCTGACGGGTGTCCTTCTGTGCTTGCAGGGGTACAGTCTGCAGACGTGTGCAGTGCAGCCAAAATGATGCAGCAAGTGGTTGCTGCAGTTGGCACTCTGTTCTCTGTGGCTTATTCGGGGTATTTTTTAACCCACTTGGCACGTAAGTTGAGGTTTTCCCTCGGTGCAGCCTCTGTGGCTTTGGGCTTGCTGTGTGCTTTCTGTTCTTCCACTGGAACAGAGTTGACTCTGTAACCAAATTGCCCTGAGGACAGGGTTGGTTTGGGAGAGCTCCTGCCAGCAGCTGCAGCTGAAAAAGGGGGTGTCTGCAGCCAGCGGGGCGTGCACAGCATTTGCAATGAGGCCTGGGGGGTTCTGTTCCCTCAAGCAGGGAGTCTGTGGCAGCAGAGCCTGGAACTCCCTCCGTTTGCTGCTCCAGCCAAGAGCTGACACAGCCCAGTATTTTGTGCTGCTCTCTTGCTTGCTGTGTGAAGGGCCTGTGGCTCCTGGAGGGATGCTATGAAACCAAAATGCTCTCTCGGGCTTGCCTTGCTCATTTCCCACCATAGGCAGTTTTTTCCTAACAACATCTGGTTCACGTTCCCTCTCCCGTTGCAGGGCACCTCACGCGTGGATCCCCAGCAGCTCCTCCTTCGGTGAGTGGCAAAGGAAGCTTTGGTGTTCAGAATTGTGCAGCAAGTTGTGAGCTCGGCGTGTGGCAGCCGAGTGCCAGCCTGGGAGGCTGAAGGAAAGTTCCTGTCAGTGTCTTTGCAGCAGCAGCAGCAGCAAAGAGATCCCTGGCAGTTTTCTCTGTTTCTGCTGAAGAGCTTTTGAAGAGCTGCAGGACTGGTTTTGCAAGCAGAAGATTGCTTGCTGGCTTTAGCCATGCTGGAATATGGAATTCCCAACAATAAGTGGCAATGTCGGCTTTAGCCCATTGTTAGTTTGAACAGCTCTGAACCCTATTTCTGCTTAGTGCAGCTGGATGTGTAGCTGAGGATAAAGAAGGTGATAACTGAGATAGAACTTCCCGTCCCTCACACTCCCGTCTGTCCACAGGGCACCAAAGCAGCATCAGCACCTCCTCTGGCTCCCTCTGCTTGCAAAGAGGAGGCCAAAGAGGAGGAAGAGAGCAGTGAACTTCCCGCTGTTCTGGGAGACGAGGGCGAACACCCCGCGGTTTGGGAAAACAACGGCAAGGCTCCCGCGGTGTGGGACAAGGACAGTGGACATCTCCCGGTGGGGGACGAGGATGGTGGACATCCTGTGGCTTGGGAAGAGGAGGGTGAACATCTTCCAGCATGGGAAGCGGACAGAGAATGTCCCATGGCTTGGAAAGATGATGATGAACCTGCAGCTTTTTGGGAAGAGGACAGAGAAGCTGCAGAGTTTTGGGAAGAGGAAAGAGAAGATGCTGTGCTTTGGGAAGAAGATGGAGAACCTCCCTCTGCTCCTGAAGAGGACACTGAAGCTCCCTGTGCTGCAGGATCCTGGGCTGAACATTCTGACAGCAGCACAGCCCTGCAGCCAGAGGGGAGCGGGGAGTGGAGCCTGATGCAGCTGAGTACGTCTGCTCTGTTCCTGTGTGCCAGAGCAGGGTGCTGTGTGTGTGTCTCAGCATCAGCTGCACCCAGGGTTGCTCTGCAGCTGAATGGCACAGGGTCATTTATTGTCCTTCCCCAGCTGAGAGCAAGGGGCTCCCGGCCCCAGGGAGTGGGGCTGCATTCTGGCTCTCATCTGAGAGGGAGCATCTTCCACCTGGTTTCTTTCAGGGAACACGGTGAGCGTGGGGGAGCCTGCCGAGAAATACCTGGAACTGGAGCAGATTGGCCAAGGGTAAGGGCAAGGCAGTTACTTCTGCACAAGCAGGGCCCAGGTATTTTGCTGGTGCAGGATGCAGTGAGAAGTCAGGAGAGCTCCAAACCCCTTCAGACACTGGGGTACGATGCTGCTGCCTCTCAGGGCTGATCAGAATTGATAACTGTGGTCAGAAGGCACCTTGCATGGCAGAGGGCTGGTGGCTGCTGTGCTGTTGTTTGAAGGGTGGATGCACTCGGGTGTTTTGTGAATGCTGCAGGCAGCAGAGATCTCCTGTGTCTGGGCTGCCTTTCACTGCCAGGGCCTAAAGCGCTGCTTCTTTCTTCTCTGCTGTTTTTGTCTCCAGGGCTTTTGGAACCGTTTCCAAAGGACTTGACAGGGCCACGGGAGGAGAGGTCAGTGTCAACACGCCCGGCATGTCTGGCAGCTCTCGAGGGCTTTCCCCTCTGCTGGGAGCTGTGGCTGGAGCTGTGGGGCCCAGCAGAGCTTTCCTGCACAGGCTGCTCCTCTGAAGGCAGAGCAGGGTCAGCCTGCAGAGCACAGCTGGGACAGACTTGGTCCTTCTCAAGTGCCCAAAGGAAGGCAAGGAGGGCAGCGGTGTCTGTCAGAGCAGGACACACTGGCCTGGTCTTCATGTCTAAAAGTGTGAATGCATCAGCTGCTGGAGACTGAGGCCCAATTTACCTTCATCCCAGCCTCGGACAGGAACACTGTTTAGCAATTTTATCATCCTGAGTTTCATCAGGATACCTCAAGGCCTAATTAAGGAGAGATCCTGCTTGGCCTCAGTTTTGGGGTTTTAGTCCTACTTCAGCTGTTCCCACAGAGACAGGAGAGAAATGAGAAGATGGATGTGCAGAGCAAAGCTCTCTCCTAAACCCTGCAGCTGTGTTTGGGTCTGGTGTCAGTGGCAGCTGGGACAGGGATTATCTGAGCAATGGATGTGCACGTTTGCTTTGTTGTGCTATCCCAAACAGGGCAGGGACATTTGAAATCCTGGCCAAATGCCATAGAATTGCTAAAGGGTTCCCGGCTGTTTTGCTCTGTGTGCACAGAAACAGAATTACCTCCTGCTTGCAAAATGTGTTGGAATAATAATCCTAAGAGTGCTGAGGCCATTTGAGAAGACTGTAGGTGCAGAGAATGTTGTTAGAGCTTGGAGGCTGACAGCTGAGGGAGCATTTCTGCAGAGCTTACAGAGCCAAATGTCTCTGGCCATGAGTCCTGTAACAGCCCCAGTGAGCAGAGCAATGGGCTGTGGGAATGGCACTTGCTGAGCTCTGGTGTCCCATCCCAAGGCAGTTTGGCACAGCCCGGCTCGCTCACTCCAAAAAGACTCGCTCCGTGTTTGCTGTGGCCTCCTGCCACAGACTGCTCCAGTTAAAGGTCTGCAATGTCCCTTCAGGTGGCCATCAAGAAAATGAGTCTCAGAGGGCAGAACAGGGAACGAGCTGTGAATGAGGTCGTGGTCCTGAAGGACAAGAAGAACCCCAACATTGTCAACTCTCTGGACAGGTGAGTGCTTCAGGTCTTCTCCCGTGCACGGGCCCTGCGTTCATCTTTCCTGGCATCCCCAGTCTGTAGCCTGTTCTGAAAATGCCTGACCCGGCCATATCTTCCCAGAACAACAGCCTGGCACTTCACTCCTTCCATGTGCTTTTGTTGCTTTGCTTTGGCTTTTTCTTCAAGTTGACCCCATTTGCTGTGTTTTACAGCAAGTGCTGATAAAACCTGGTAGAAATTATTTTCCTTGGCTTCTTCTTCCCAGCCCTGTCCCATTGCTGCAGATGCCAGGAAGACCAGGTTCTTGTTCCCAGAAATGCCTCATTTTCCCATTTTTCAATGGCCCTGCCTATTTCTGAAGGGACTTTGTGCAAAGTTTTCCAAGCATTTGACTGCTTTTGCCCCAAGTTCTGCACGGCCTCCTCCCCTGGATAACTCTGGAAGTTGTGTTGCCTTGTTCCAGAGGGAATGGTGGAACTGATGAGCTCAGATGCTGAAGCAGCTGGGGACAAGTGTTGTGGTTCCACATTGAGCTGGGCTGTTGCTAAAGTGCATTTTTCACCTGCTTGCCATCTAAGGCCTCTCCTTTCTCCCGGGTGCCTCCTTCTCCTTTAGCCTGGGCAGATTCCAAGGCCTGTGCAGCCTGGCAGGAATGTCTCTCCATCTGATTCTGTCCTCATTGACAAGTGACCTGGGAACAAAACTCCACTCTGGGCTTTTCCCTGGGGGAATTGAGCAATGCACATTCATCTCTGTGCCATTGTTCTCCTCTTCCAGCTTCCTTGTTGATGGAGATCTCTGGCTGGTGATGGAATACATGGATGGAGGAACTTTGCAGGACGTTGTCAGACAGACACGCATGGCTGAAGGAGAGATGGCAGCTTTCAGTCAGGAGGTGAGGGATCCTGCTTGTGCTTCCCATGGCTGGGACACCGTGGTCCTTCCAAAGAGGCTGTGAGAGCAGAGTGGCTCCATGCTCAGGCCTTTGTTTCTCTGTTGTTTTTATGAGCTGGAGAGGAAAGAGCCTCTGAAGTGAATGGCCTGCAAATATCACTGCATTTCTACTCTGTTCTTGTGTTCTTTCCTGCTGTTGTGGTACTCTCTGTCTTTTTTGGATCTGATTTCCTGTTCTCAGCTTTGCCTTGAACCTTTTGCCCTGAGCTTGTCTGCACTGCACTCCTGGGCTGTCACAGCAAAGTTGCTGCTGGCAGAATTCTAAACTGTCCTTTCTTGTGTGATATATTCCAGCCTCTGATTTTTTCCCTCGTGTTTCTTGTTGTCTCTCAGTGTCTGCAGGGCCTGGATTTCCTCCATTCCATCCGGGTGATCCACAGAGATCTGAAGAGCTCCAACATCCTTCTGGGAATGGACGGCTCTGTCAAGCTGGGTGGGTGTTCCTGGCCAGGCACGGCGCTCCCGGGGTGCGGCTGTGGGGCTGCTTCCCAGTGAGGGCCAGAGCCCCACAAGTGCTGCTGGTGGCACTGCCCGGCCCCTGCTGCCAGCTGAGAGCGGCTGCCCCGTGCAGAGAGCTCAGGAGAGGAGCAGGCTGTCAGGAGTGCCTTTGCTCTGGGTATGGCCCTCCCAGAGGGGCAGGAGTTGCAATCTAAAGCTTCAAAGGAAATCAGTAAAAGCCAAGTATGAAAGCTGAGGGCTTCTTTAAGGGTCCAGTTCCATCTTTCCTTGGCTACAGCCCTGAGCACTTTTCCAGCTGGATTCAGCACTGCATTCCCAGACTGAGAGTGGGGAATCTTTGTGCTTGGTTTCCTCATTGCAGCTGCCTTTGACAGTGCTTGTTTCTGTCCTCAGCTGATTTTGGCCTCTGCGCTCAGCTCAGCCCTGAGCAGGACCAGTGCAGCTCCATGGTGGGCACTGCTCACTGGATGGCCCCAGAAGTTGTGACCAGTTCTCCTTACGGCCCCAAGGCGGACATCTGGTCCTTTGGCATTGTGACCATCGAGATGGTGGAAGGAGAACCTCCTTACTTCCAGCAAACGGGGGCCATGGTAAGAGGCAAATTCTCCAGGCTTTGCAGAGGCCTGTGAGCACAGGGTGACCCTGCACTGGGAGGAGCAGCTGGAGGTTTCTGCACATCGCAAAGGGAATTCCCACAGCACCTGAGCCTGAACACAGACAAATATTCTGCAGTCTCCAGCAACAATTTGCTTTGGCATTTAAGTTGTTGCAGCTCTTGTGAGGATGACCCAAATACATGAAGCAAGTGCATCAGCTCTAATGCTGTCTTGCAGAAAACCCCAAACCAACCCCAACACCCACACCCAAACCCAACAAGATTTCTGGAGGAGTTTCTGAAAGAGGTTTTGTGAGATGAACTCCCCCTGGCTCTTCTCACTGGGAAACTTGTCTAAAACATGAAGATGATTGTTTAACATCCCCACACTCTAACATATTTCTTTCCTAGTCCAAGCTACTTTCTCTGTGTCACCAAGCCTGAGCTTTCAGCCACACAAACCTGCTGTTCCTTGCCTGGCAGTTTCTGGCATGGGGCATCAGGAATGCTTTTAACTTGAGGGTCAGTGGCACTGCAGAGATGCATTTGATGTAAGAATCCCTTAAAATAACACAGGCAGACCACACTGACTCTTGCAAATGGCCTGTAAAGCTGGTGTCTGTATTTGGAGAAGCAAAATGGGCTATTTCTGATGGAGGTTCCTACTGACAAAGTCAGCCAATGCAGTCGGCTCTGAAGGCGAGATCATTTGGATGTTGCAATGGCTGTGGCTGCACCAGGGTTTGGGTTTTTTGGCTGGCCCAGAAGAATGAGCAGTGAGCAGCAGCATCTGTGCCAGGGAGGAAAGTGCCCGGGGAGCTGGGGCAGAGAAAGCGGGCTGGATGTGAGCACCTGTGGGTGTGGAGGAAGCTGTCAGAGCGCTGTGTTTGCTTTTCCTGCAGGCCCGCGCTCTGATCCGGCAGAACGGGAGCCCGCAGCTGCAGGAGCCCAGGCGCCTGTCGGCTCTGCTGCGGGACTTCCTCGAGTGCAGCCTGGAGCCGGACGAGGAGCGGCGCTTCTCTGCCCAGGAGCTGCTGCAGGTGAATGCCAAGCGGCTGCGGGGGAAACGGCAGCGCCAGGGAGGGCTTTTCTTGTGGGGCCCCCTCCCATCATCTCCAGTCCCGCTGCTTTTCACACGCAAAGCCAGCAGAATCCTCGCCTGCTTTGGCTTGGCAGGCTCCTGTCGAGCTCATCTGGAGCTGGTGCCCCGCCACGAGCGGGGACATCTTCAAGCACATCAGGTGGCTCAGAGCCCTGCCTGACCTGAGCCTGGATGTTTCCAGGGAGGAGCCACCTCCCACATCTCTGGGCTCCCTCTCTCAGTGTTTCCCCACTCTCCTGCTACAGCAATTCTTCTTTACATCTAATCTGAGCCCGCTTCCCTCTCTTGACTTTCAAACCATTCCCCTTTGTCCCGTTGCAACAGAGCCTGTGAGGAACTTGACTCTGGAAAGTAACAGTTCATTTCTTTCTTTTTTATCCCTTGGGCAGCACCCATTTTTGTCATCAGCCAAGCCTCTCTCCAGCCTGACCCCTCTGATCACTGCAGCAAAGCAACTGAGGGAGCAGCGCAGGAGGAGATGAAGCACAGGAGGCCAGCTTTTCATTATAGTAGTTAGGACAAGTAGTTAGTAATGTTAGTTAACACTGTTAGTTAGTTAGAGTAGGTTAGGACAGCCTGTTTGTTATGGCAGTTATTTGAATAAAATCTCTGTTAAACCTCAATCCCTTGAGGTGTCCTGTCCTTCTCCCGCTGTGACTCAGCTGCCCGGAGCACTGCGAGGGGAGAGCGGGCCCAGCCTCGCCCAGAGCTGAGCCCCAGCAGAGCCTGGCAGAGCCCAGAGCAGCCTCGGCATCTGCAGAGTCAGCCTGGAAGGAGGCGCTTGGAGCCTTCTGGGCTGCAGCCGGCTCTTGCTTACAAACTGTGTGCGCTGGAAAATGCCTCTGGTTCTGCGGGAGGGCAGAAGGGGCCCGGGGAAGGCCCAAGTGCTCCATGCAAGGGAAAAACCTGCCCTGTGTTTGTGATAAAGAACTATGTTGGTGTTGACCTTCGCTATTATGTGTTGGCTTTTGCAAATTATTATAATCACAATGATTTTGATATACTACAGTTTGTAATCATTTCTAACTGCTTTTGATATAGTAGTGTTATAAATGACTTTCAAATTTCCAAACAATCAAATGTAATTAATTGATAACATAGCTTAATAAATTGGATACAAAATAATAAAAGAATACAATTTAGTAAAAGAATACAATTTAGTAAAAAAGAGATACAATTTAGTAGATATATTCAGATACATATATATATATATGTGAATATAATTGGCCAGTGGTTACAAATGCTTAAGGCATAAGTAAAACTGACGGGGTGTAGGGGGGACGCTTCTCACCTCACCTCACGTACGAAACAAAGCACTTCAAGCTAAACTTATATACTGTATGCTTATACATATTCATTAATGTTTCCCATAAGTTTCCTCCTTTTTCTGATTTTACTGACCATTTATTTTCTAAACTACATCCTGTTCCTTAATTTTGACATGTAACATCTGCAAAGGGATGCATCTGCTTTATAACACTGATTCTTGATCGTTTCTAATGATAACTTTAGTAACAGTTACAATTTAAGTAGCATGAATCAATTCCATTTATTACACTGGGAATGGGGAACCCCTGCGCTTCCATTTCTGGGTGAACCCCCCTTCCTGGGCACAGAGACCCCCTTGAACATTCATTTTGGGGCACCGGGACCCCCTGGTACCCCCTTCCCCAGCCCCAAAAACCCTGCACCCCCTTATCTGGAACCTGGAATCCTCTGAACCTCCATTCTCGGGAATGGAAACCTCCCAGAACCCCCATTTCTGGGCACCAGGACCCCCCTGAACCTCCATTTTCAGGCACTGGGACCCCTTGAACCCCAGAACAGAGGAAGGGATCCCCCTGAACTCCCATTCTGCTGCAGCAGGACCCCCGTGCACCCCTGTATCCAGGACTGGAACCCTCCCAAACCCCAAATCCTCACACCCTGGGACCCCCCTGCAGCCCAGCCAGGCTGTTACCCCCCTGCTTTGTTGGTTTAACCCAAAGTTATCTCCTCCCCTGCCCTGCCTATCATTGTATCCCATCCCCTTTTTCCAGCACCTTCCCTATCAATCTTGTCCACCCTGCCCCTTGTTCCCAAATGTCCCCTGTCAATCCTGCCTTATGCCAACCCCCTGCTTGGACGTCCCCTTTGGAAATCCCCTAATCCACAGCACCCCATTGGTCCATGTGTCCTATTCCCCTCCCCAGGATATCCCTCACTGGTTGAAATTGTATCCACCCCTGGGCCCTCCCCATATATAAATTGCTGTACACTTGTATTCTTTGTCTTTTGTCCCTGGACCCTTGGGCAGTTAAACCTTTCCCTGAACCCCAATATAAAAGACCTTCCCCCCATTCTTGCCTCCACACTGTGCCTGACAGCTGTTAAGTGCTGTAGAGCATTGCTGCTCTAAGCCACACCTCGGGTCATCCTGCTCCTGAGGTGTGTTCCACTCCCAGTGTGGAGCTGAGGAAGAGCTGACCGGCCTTGGCACCATTTCACACCCAGCTGATCCCAGTGTGTCCCCACTCTCTCCCAGTGCCCTCCAGCGTGTCCATCTCGCTGGTGCCCTTGAGCTGGAGCCAGCAGCTCCTGGTGCTGCTGGAAACCGCCCCCGGCAATGCGGGCTCAGCTCCAGCTGCCAGGTGGAGCACGGCAGCCTGGAGCACCCCCTGAGCCGGCACTGGGGCACGGCCCGGCCCCCACAGCGCCGGGGGCAGCGGGGGAGGCACTGGGGGGGCCCAGAGGGGGATTGGGGTGTGCTGGGAGTATGGATGTTAACTATGAGCAAAAGTAGGGAGCACAGTGCCTGTAGAATAGCAGGCTGCATAACTTTCTCAGTCCCGCCTGAGAAAGTGGCCGGGGAAATCATGGGGAGGAATTAAAACGATCCTCAGAGATAGAGAACAGCCCTGCAGGTGCTGTTTGTCAGTTTCGTGTTTTCTTGCAAGAGAAGGTCGAGGGGTGGTGTACCCCAGTGACCAATGATGGTGATGTGTTAGTTCACTGACCAATAAGAGTTTTAACTTTCTATACTTTCATGTATCGGTCTATAAAAAAAGATCTGAGGTAATAAACCTTAAGAGCTCTCCTGTTCAACTCACAAGAGAGTCTGTGTTGTTCTTCTCACCGTTCCCAATAGAGCGACACTGGGAGTAACTGGGAGGGAGTTTGAGATAGAGTGATTTAAACTGGGAGAGGGGTTTGTGGGCCAAGAATGGCTGAGAAGGGGATTAAAGGATATTGGGGAGGGTGGGATGGGGTTCTGGGGGTCCTGGTGGAAACTGGGAGGGAGTTTGGGGGTGCTGGGTGTAACTGGGAGGGATTTGAGTGAGCCTGGAGGGGCTGGATGGAGACTGAAGATTGGAAAGCAGAGATTGGGATGTGGTTCATTGTGCTGGGAAGAGACTGAGAGGGATCCTGATGAGTCCTGGTGGAGCTGGGAAGGAACTGGGAGAGGGTTTGGAGGTCCAGGGGCAGTGGGGGGAAATTGGGAGGGGGCTGTGGGATCTTGATAGGGACAGGAGGGGCTTTGGTGGATCCTGGGGAGGCTGGGAAGGGACTGGGAGGACATTTCAGAGGTCCTGGTGGGGTGGGTGAGAGTGGAAGGGTGCTTGGAAGGGCTTGGGGTGTCTGTGAGAGGTTTTAGGGGGGATCCTGACCCCTGCAGACCCCCAGAGATGTTGCTGTACACTGCCCGCAGGAAGATGCTGATATGGATCGAGGGCTCCATGTTGGGCTTCGTCTTCCTGGCACTGGGGCTCAGCTTCTGCCTGCACAAGAAGGTGAGGGGGGGTCCTGGGGGTCATATCCTCCCTCTCCCGGAACGTGTGTGCTCCCCCAGGGCCCCCAGCCCAGTGTCACCCCCTTTTCTCTGCACACAGAGCTCCTGAGCCGCTGGCAGCCGCAGCCCCTCCCCATGGCTTCAGGCCCAGCCAGCATCCCCCGCTCCATCCCTGGGCTGATTTTGGAGGGGTCGTGTGCCCCCCCAGCCCTGCTGTGACTCTGCCCCCGGCCGGCTGCTCCCAGTGTTCCCAGTAAAGCTTCCCAGTTTGCCCCTGTCCCGTTTATGGGGGCTTTGGGGAGGGACTTGGGGAGACCCCATGGGGGTACCCTGTCAGGGACAGATGCTGCCCCAGGATGGATCAGGACCCCCGTGTGTCCCCCCGATCTGTCACCCTGTTCTGGGGACTCCTTGGGAGACACCAAACTCCAGCATGGCACCCAGCAAACCCTAAAAAGGGCTGGGACCCCTGAAGCCACCAGGGAAATTTGGGGAGGGGGCACATGGGTGGTACCTGGACCATGCCAAGAGCCCAGCGCTGCCCCAGCCCGGCCTGCCCCGGCTCCTCCTGTGGGATGTGAAGGAATTGGAAAAATGGGGATCCAAGGCTGGGCGCTGGGCTCAGGGGAGCAGAAGAGATGGAGGAGGAGGAGGAGGGCAGAGGAAGTAGCGGGAGAAGGGCTGGAGAGGAGAAGGAGGTGGGATGAAGAAGAAGGAGGAGTGCCACTCATCCAAACCCAATATGGAGCTCCCATGTGTCCCTTGTCCTCTGCACTTCCACCCCTGCCCCACTGCCGCCCAATCCACCACCCCACCCCTCTGCTTGGTTTTGGGAGTTCCAGGTCCCTCCTGCTCTGAGCCTCCCATCCCCCACTTCACTCAATTCTGGCAGCTCCTGGCAGCCTTTTCCTGGGAAGAATCCCAGAGTTTGGGAATTATGAGGTGCAGTTCTGGAGGAACGCCGCGGTGGTGTCGATGACAGGGGTGCCACGACTACCCTGAAGAAGCCGTCCTGAAAAGGACTGTCCAGGGGCACAGGCACATCCTCTGCCCAGTGAGTGATCTCAGCTCAGTGGCAGCGTGCAGGCGACAGGGAGAGAGGCTAGGGAGCTGTATGGCATTCCACTGAGAAATGGCCTTTATTATAGCAGGGCCCTCAGTGAAGGGAGCCAGTGACAGCAGCTCTCTGAACAGGGGAAAACTCGGGGTATTTATAGAGGAGAGGGGCGGGGGAAACTGGGATACGTGTATCAGGGTGGATTGATAGGGAGGAAAACCAATGGGGTGTAACAAATTAACATGTTCAACTCAAAGGCCTCTGGGAGTGACACTTTTTCTCTCCATGAGAGAAAGTGTCTCACCTAGGGAGAAGTTCTCCAGGGAAGAGCCAAAATCTCTGAGCTGGCAGGTTCTTTGGGCTCCACAGAGGAAGACAGCGCTGTCTGCTGTGACCTCTCAGCTGCCCCCCACACCCTGGGGGTGCTGGGATTTCCCTCCTGGGCACAAGGACGTTCATTCCCTTCCAGGAGCCCAATGCCCAGCTGGGGCTCCAGGCCAGGGGGTCCTTGAGCAGCTGCCCCAGAACCTCCGCCAGGGGCTCCCAGCGCAGCCGCAGCCGCTCGGCCAGGGCTCCCCAAAGCCCTCAGCAAGCCCCAAGTCCCTGCCAGGAACCCTCAACTCCCTCAAACCCAGCATCCCCCACAGCCCCTGCAAGTTCCCCCCATGGCAGCAGCCAAGGCCATGGCCCCACATGTCCTCACCCATGGCTGTGTCCCCACCATGTTTCCACCCCTGGCATTGTCCCCCATGTCTCCATCTGTGCCCGTGTCCCCCCATGTCCCCATGAATGGCCATGTCCCTGTCCATGTGTCCCCACGTCACTCTCCATGTCCCACCATGTCTATGTCCCTCAATGTTCTCACCCATGTCTTAATTCAATGTCTTTATTTTTACCCCCAAATTAGATATTTTAAAGGAAAGAAGAGAAATGAAAAAAAATCAAGGCCAAAACAAAAGGATTTCTTTGTGCTGGCTGAGCATCCCTGTGACTGAGTGGAAGGAAAGAAGCATTTTTGGAGGGGTTTCCACCCCACTGTCTCCAAAACCTTGATCTTTGCCCCACTTCATCACCATTTGGCTGTGGAAGACACCCTTGGGCAATAAGAAATCAAAATTGTGCAATCAGTGAGTCCACCCTTACTGCTGGTTGGTGTTGGGTCAAGTTAGAGCTGGTGGAGAAGCTCTTCCCACACTGGGGACACTCGTAGGGCCTCTCCCCACTGTGGATGCGCCGGTGGACGGTGAGGTGGGCGTTGTCTTTGAAGCCCTTCCTGCAGTCAGCAGCAGAAGGGCCTCTCCTCCGTGTGTGTTTTCTGATGCCTGAGGAGATTTGACCTGGTCCGAAATCCTTTCCCACACTCAGGACACTCGTAGGGCCGTTCCTCACTGTGGCTCTTCTGGTGGCTGATCAGGCTGGATTTCTGGCAGAAGCTCTTGCCACACCTGAAGCACTTGTAGGGCCGTTCCCCAGAGTGGATCTTCTGGTGCTGGACCAGGACAGAGCTCAGGCTGAAGCTCTTCCCACATTCCCCACACTCGTAGGGCCGTTCCCCTGTGTGCTGGCGCATGTGGGGGATGAGATGGGAGGTGCAGTTGAAGCTCTTCCCACATTCCAAGCACTTGTAGGGCCATTGCCCCGTGTGTACTTGGTGGTGGATGAAGAGGTGGGAGGTGTGGCTGAAGCTCTTCCCACATTCCAAGCACCTGTAGGGCTTCTCCCCGGCATGAAGCTGCTCATGGACCACCAGGTTGGATCTCTGGATGAAGCCAAGGGGGGGTCTTTTCTCCTCAGAGCAGCCTGGGATGGGTTTGGAGCCCCTCCCTGTGGGGGATCCCTTTGGCATTTCCTCCCCATTGGATTCCTGCCCCTTGGAGCTGCTCAAAACGGCCTCGTCCACGAGGTTCTGCTGCGGGGATTTGTCCTCCCTGGTCTCCCTCTGCAGCTCAGTGCCTGGGGGAGGAAGGACAAGGGGAGGAAGGGACAAGGAAAGGAAGGAGTGAGGAAGGAAGAAGGGAAGAACAAGGAGAAGAAGGAGGGTAGAGAAGGATGAAGGAGTGGAAGGGACAGTAAGAAAAAAGGGAAAAAGAAAGGGATCAAGAAGGTACAGAAACAAGAAGAGGAAAGACAAGGGGAGGGAGGGAGGGAGGGAGGGAGGGAGGGAGGGAGGGAGGGAGGGAGGGAGGGAGGGAGGGAGGGAGGGAGGGAGGGAGGGAGGGAGGGAGGGAGGGAGGGAGGGAGGGAGGGAGGGAGGGAGGGAGGGAGGATTTGTCTCCAAGCCACAGGGAAGGGGAAGGAGCTCTGCCCAGTCTGTCCCTGGCAGGACGGCATCTGCAGCAGGGCTGTCCTTCAGCCGGGGGCCATCCTGGGCTGGGAGATGGAGCAGAAGAGAGGGGGAAAGGGGCAGTGACTTCCTCCTCACCTGCCTGGGGGTCCCAGAGCATCTTCCTCTCTGCCTCCTCCATTTGTCTAATGCTTGGGCATGAGAAGTCTGGTTTGGGGGGAAAAAAAGGGGTGACCACCTAGGATTCAGGGTTCCTCCTGCCCAAGTCCATCTCTGGAAGTCATCAGCCATGAAAATCTCCAAAGCATCAGGACTGAGAGGAAAAAATCCCTCCCTGAGGTTTCCCTTTCCTGGGGTCCCCACTTTGGTGTCCCAGGGCTTCCCCCTCTGCAGGCTCATCCCTTCTCCGGGCTGCCCCTTCTCCAGGCTCCCCTCACTCCCGGCTCCCGGGGTCCCCCCTCTCCAGGCCCCCATTTCAGGCTCCGGGACTCCCGGGGCTCCCCCCTTTTCGCTGCTCCCCTCCCCCTGCCGGTACCGGGCATCTCAGCTCAGCTTTGGAGTCCTGCAAGATCCAGACATCGCTCTGCCCTGCCCGTGCCCAGAAAAAGGAACAGGGGTCCCCAAAGATACTTCGAGTGAGCTCCAAATATCCCTTCCCCTGCAAACAAATCCTGCCAGGACGGCCCAAGACCTTCGGGGCGAGGTTCCCGTCCCCGGTGAGCTGCGGGCTGCGGGCCCGATGCTCCCGGCGCGAAGGGGCTGCAGATCCAGAGAGCGATGGACGCACCTGGGTGATTTGCGGAATAAAAGGAACTCTATAACTCACAGAGTAGTTATAAGAGCAGGTATGAATTTATTCAGCGCTGAGGTGCATGGGGGATATCTCCTCCAAAAAGCATGCACACCCTTTTGATTGGGTTTTCCCTTTTTATCCTTTACAGAGCAGGTTTACACGATACGGCTAATACATATTAATTTCCTAACCCCGCCTGTCTTCACTTCATATTAAAATTAGCCCTGTGCCCCTTTCAGTCCTTTGGCCGCTTTTTTTTTGGGGAGGGGAACTTCAAATCCGTTTCCTCCGGCTTAGGGTCCAGGAATCTCCTTTATCCTGTGGTGCCTTTGTCTTTGCATCTTGTTTGTGTATTCCAGCTCCTTATCTTACCTTGCAGTCTGACTCTTTTTCCTGTTCTTGTGGATTAGGGTGTCAGGGTCTGGTTTTTGTCAGACACCCCTTTTAAACATTTCTTCTTAATTCTTAATTTCTTTGTTTCATGGGGCCTCCTCTGCTGCTCCTCTTGCAGTTCCTGCTCCTCCTCTACCCCTCCTCTTCCTCCCGCTCCTCCGCTTTCCCCTCCTTGCCCTCCTCCTCCTCCATCTCTCGGCTGCTGGCGAGGAGCTCTGGGGTGAGCGGAGCGGGGCCGGGAGCCGGTGGGAAAGGGCTGGGAGAGGGGGATGAGGGGAGCTGGGCCAGGGGGAGAGGGGTTCTCAAGGAGGGGCTGCCAGTTAAGGCCAGGAGCCCCAAATCCCCTCCGTGTCCTGCCAGCCCCTGCCCCCGGCGCTGTGGGGGCCGGGCCGTGCCCCAGTGCCGGCTCAGGGGGTGCTCCAGGCTGCCGTGCTCCACCTGGCAGCTGGAGCTGAGCCCGCATTGCCGGGGGCGGTTTCCAGCAGCACCAGGAGCTGCTGGCTCCAGTCCCCGCTGGGGAGCACGGCAGTGGCCAGCACGTGGCCCGAGAGCTGCTGCTGGCCCTGGGAGCAGCTCAGCTGGATGTGGGCAGGGGAGAAATCCATCAGGGAGCAGAGCAGGCGGCCGGGGCCGGGCTGGGAGCTGGAGGGCACCAGCGAGATGGACACGCTGGGATGGGCAGGGGGCTTGGGGACCCCCCAGTGCAGATCTTCCTCCCCACAAGCCGCAGGGAATCGCTCCAGGGATCGAGTGCTGCGGGACAGGGAACCACGTTTCTTTCATCCCAGCCCCACCTTTCCCTCTCCCCTCTCCCCTTTCTCATCCTTTCCCCGATCCCCATCCATTCCCCCCAAATGCAATGTGGGTTTCCCAGCACCCTCCCCCACACTTTGTGGGTCCCAGCCCTCTCTTTTTCCCACTCTTGCCCCTTCCCAATCATCCCTCCAATTTCCAACCCCCTCCCCCGTGCTTGGATTTGGGGGTTCCAGGCCCCTCCTGCTCCGTCTGGGGGTCCCATCCCCCCTTTCACTCAATTTGGGGTGATCCTAGCAGATTTTTTTTCTGGAAGGAATCCCCGAGTTACAGGATTTTTGGGGTGTAGGTTTGAAGGGGGAGAGCTCTGTCTGGCATTAGTTTAACCCATGGTCTGCCGGGGAAGCACAAAAACGTTTCCCATTCCCATCCTTTCCTCATTTGGTCTGGTTCATGAGCTGCTTTCTTGTTTCCTTTGGTATCTGTTCTCATCTATTTGTCAACAGCAGTTTGAGTCATTTACTTTTCCACAAATTCTGCTACCTTCTGTATAAGTCCCTGGCCCCATCTCCAAGCAGATTCACTCATTGCCTGTGTTTTTACTTCCTGGTTGTTCTTTGTTTTTGGGATTGCTGTCAGTGCCCTCATTCTCTGTCCTTTTGTAGCCGTTTGTGGCTCAGGAGGCCTGGCTGCCACCTGCATCCCCTTGCTCAGCTGCTGAATGAGCTGCACTCAGCAAGGTGTGGTGCATGGTAAAAAGATGAGAGTTGCTGTAGCACATGAGAGGAGAAACAGCATTTGTTTAACCCATGGTCTGCTAGGGAAGCACAAAACTCTGTCCCATTCCCATCCTTTCCACGTTTGGACAAGTACATGAGCTGCTTTGGTATTACGTTTTTTATCTGTTTTACTATTTTCCACTGCCATCTGCTTGCCAAGAGCAGTTTGATTTACGTAACTTTTCCCAAACCTCTCCTTTTTCTGCTAAAAGGTAATCTAAAAGGTATCCCATGGTGAAATGTTGTGTTCCTCATCTGAGTGGATTGGTTGGGAGGAAGGTCAGGAACTGGAGCTGTGTGGTTGGTTATTATTTCAATGACATCCTGTAATCTAATTATGCCATTGAAATGAGAAATGGTTTCTCTGGTACCTGATGTGAAAAACGAAGTTCACTCCTGTAAAATTTTAAAAATGTTTAATAAAGACAATAAGAGACATAAAATAAAGCAAAGAGATACGGCCGGGTGCCTTGGCGCGCTGCCAAGAGCACACCTGGTATTTCAGGAGTGTCCTTTTTATCCCATCCTTGCTGCGAGAGGTTAATGCATATTCAAGCATATCCCCTCCCTGGTTCCACCTTCTTGGATCATATTTTTTTCAATTTTATTTTCTGTTGGCCAGCATAATTTTTGCTGGTCTAGCTGGTCAGCATTATTTCGGAGTTTTTGGTTTCCTTTCTGCTGCAGATGGTCACTTGTTGATGAGAGTCCAGGCCCCTTATACTTCCTCAGAGAGCAGATGGGCTTCATATCTTTCCCCCTTGCCAACGTCCTGGTACCGGCTTTTTGGTCACAGTTTGCTCTCCATTTCCTGCTGCTGATAACAGCCTGTTTTCCACAGCTTGATCCTCCCATTGTCTTGCCTGTTGGAGTTATCTTGCCTTCTCCAGATGAGACATATCCTTACCATTCAGAATTCCTATCTAAGCCTATAACTTGCTAAGAGAGAAAAGAATATAGTGAAAGCATATAATATATTTATCAGAATAATTGTGAAAAGCCAATATTTACAACATGAATTCACAACAAGTCCTCCTTTTATTTTTTTTATAAATCATTTGGCTTGAGCAATAATTCTTGTTTTCTAGCTTCTAGCACTCGTTCATTTTTCTCACAAATCAGTTTAGCTTCTTCCAATGGATCTTTCACATTATTTTGTTTTCTTAATACCATGATTTTTTGTGCCGTTCCAGATGTGGCCAATTTTGGTGGCCAATTTTGGTTCTGTAGGCATTGCTACTATTTGCATGCCCTGCACCACTTTGGTGATTAGTTGGATGAAACAGGGGATTAGACAAGGAAGGAATATTAAACCAGCTGTAGCGCATAGGAGGAAGAAACCTAGCTTCTTCCACCATTCTGTCCCCAGCAGGTTATCCCACCAATTAGTGGTCATCATTGACTCCCATTTTTGGACTGGCACATGGGCTATTTTTCTGATGTTCTTGGCGATATCTAGAACGGCATTTCTATTGTCATCAATTTGCAAACAACAATCTGATGTATTAAATTTCCCGCAAACCCCCCCTTCTTCAGCCAATAGATAGTCCAAAGCCAGTCTATTCTGATATATTGCAGCTCTGGCTTGGCGTTGCTGACTGACTATTAATTCCATAGCCCCAGCTGTTTCATTGGTTATGATTTCTACCACAGCTTGGAGTCTTATAATGCGATTTAGCATGTAAATTGGGGTTCGATATCCCCAGCTTCCATCTTGTGCCCAAGTAGCTGGTCCATATGTTTCTAGTATGCGTTCAGGGGGCCATTCCTCATCTCCCCATTTTTGAGGTCCTCCAAACAATTCTCTTTTATTTCTTTTTAGGTCCTCATAAACCGGCACTCCCAATTGATCTCCATCTGGTCCTGGCAAGAGGAAGAATCCTGGTTGAATGATTCCCAGAGTACAACTCCCTTTCCATTGTGAAGGGAGCTTTGGGTATGCCCTTTTCCCACATATTCAAAATAAGCCATCTGGTGCCTTCCAATAGTCATTTTTCTGTTGATTTATATTTTCCCAAAATTTAGATATTTCTGGGATTCCAGAGTAAGGATTTTTCCCTTTACCATTACATCTGAAGAGTGTGGTTCGATTATCATAAACACAATTCTTTTCTTTTACTTTTCCTTGAGTCCAATACAGAGTTGGTTCCTCTGGGATCCACCATGTAGAAGTTCCATTGCTAACCTTATACCTTTTACAGGGAGTTTTCCCTATTTCTTTAATAAATTCCTTACCAGTTCGCCACAAACATTCCTCCCCTATCACTGTTGAACTTAGAATCCATCCTTCTGGTCGAGTCCCCCCTCTTATATTGGTCCGGTTCCACTTAAGGAGTTCCACCGGGCCTATGCTACTACCTTTCCATGGCCATTCCTCCGTCATTAAAGCTCTTCCACAGACCCAACAGTTCGTTATGTTAAGTTCTTTACTTATCCTTTCCCCTAAATCCACAAACAGGTTTTTTCCTAGTCTTGAGATATCTATTTCTCCTTTTAATTGCTGTTTGAGCCTTGCATACAAGTCCTGACGTGAGGTTAAGTTAGGTTTAGGTTGCTGTGTTGGTTTTATGTTTTTTCTTATCACTTGTTCTTTTCTCAAATCTTGGGTCTTTCCCTTGACCGCCCCCGTGAAACAAATCCATTTTTCCCCTTTTGGGCAAGTGCTTCCCAATCTAGTACCACTGACTCCTAAGTTTTCTGTGATCCAGTATTTTTCTTCTTTATGTATACAGGTACTTAACTTGGATGGGTTATAGCAGTGACTATTGATATTGGTGTGGGTAATAAGAAAGAAACCCCGGCGTCTTTCCATGTACAGCTTTCGATAGCATTTGTAACATGGCTTTGCTGGTGTCCCAAAAGGGAGAAGGATAAGTGACAGAAGAAGGAATAATAGGGGTCCAGTATGGCTTACACCCCCACCCATCCTGCCTATGAGGTTGCAGCTCACAGCAGGTGTTTTATATTCTTCTTGGTGGCGAGTTATAGAGGCCAATCTGGTCTTGCCCCCTATTTCCTTGTCACTTCCTCTTTTGTAATTTCCAAGCAAATCTCTTTTGACACCTTTTAACAGTAGTATTCCACTGTTCCTCAGGTATTTCCCACTCAACAGGCACCAGTAATTCCCATCCACAGAGCAGAGTTATTATTTCAGTTGCCTGCAACTCCGTTTGGACAGAGGATCGATTTTGTGCTCGACACTCCCTACAACAAGAATGCCGATTGTGTGAGCTGCAATACCAATTTTTCCCACAAATTAAACACTTATATTTAACCCAGCTAGCATGTCCCATATTGGGATGATTTAGACAAGGTATATGGTGTGGCACTGATGGAAGTTGTAATTCTCCCCCTTCTTTATACAGATCACAGGCCAAAGCAAAAATATGAGGATTTCCCGACCGAAACAGCCCCGATCCTCCTGTTTGGAGTGGGAGTATTCCTCCCCAAGGTGGATATCGAAGGTGTCTCAGAACTTGTCCAGGCAGGACTTGAAACCACTGATACAGGCTTGGTTTCACTTCCCAATTAGGCGTGATTCTTTGCTCATCCCTTAGATCCTGTGGATTGTCCCAGTTCATTACCGCCCAGCCCCCGCTTTAGAGTCAATTTGGTGTCACCCATTTCAGAAGTTACAGTCCACTCCTCAGGTTTCTTCACAGGTCCCTTGATTCTACTGGCGTGGATCCACCCTCGTTCCCTGGTCCGGATTGCAGCCTCCGTTGTCAGCAGTACCTGGAAAGGACCTTCCCATTGAGGAGTTAAAGATTGTTCCTTCCACGTCTTTACCAGTACCCATTCTCCTGGATGAATATTATGAATTTTGAACTCCAAAGGGGTGGTTTGAGGGATCATTCCTTTTAGCCTTAAGTTTTCAAGTGTTTTAGCAATTGTGGTGACATATTTTCTGACACTTACTTCTCCTACTTCATAAGTGGCGGTTTCATGTCGGGTGGTAAGGAAGGGTAGTCCAAACATCATTTCATAGGGTGACACTCCCAGGTCTGACCTGGGTTGTGTTCGAACTCTTAATAGAGACAGGGGTAAACATTTTACCCAGGACATCTGGGTTTCAATCATTAATTTTGTTAAGGTCTTCTTTAAAGTTTGATTCATTCTTTCCACCCGGCCTGAACTTTGTGGGTGCCAGGGGGTATGCAATTCCCATTTTATTCCCAAGGTTTGGGTTATTTGCTGTAAGACTTTAGATGTAAAATGTGTTCCTCTATCTGAGTCTATTTTATTAATCATTCCATACCTGGGAATAATCTGTTCCAAAAGAGTTTTACACACCACATTAGCTGTGGCCCTGGCAGCGGGAATAGCTTCCACCCAGTGAGTTAAGTGGTCTACTATTACCAATAGGAACTTCCATTTTTGGACTTGGGGAAGTTCAGTAAAATCCACTTGAATACTTTGGAACGGCCGTAAGGCTAATTCACGGCCACCCAATGGTGTTTTTCTCATTATTTTTCTATTTACCTTTTGGCAAGTTATGCAGTTTTCAGTTATTTGTTTTGCTACCCCAAAAATTCCAATACATCCAAAATCCCTTAGAAAGTGATCACACAAAGCCTGAGTACCCCAATGAGTTTTCTGATGCATATCTTCTAATATTTTCCTGGTGAGTGGTTTATTAAGTAACTGTCTCCCATCAGGGAGTTTCCACTTTCCAGACTGATCCCGTTCTCCCCCTATCTTGAGTAATTCTTTTTCTTCTTTCTCATTAAATTTAGGGATTTCCAATTCTTCCCTGTCTGGGGTTAAAATTAACATTACTCGTTTGTCCCCATTTTCTGCCGCCTCTTTAGCCTCCTGATCCGCCAAGTTATTCCCTCTTATTTCAGGTGTCATTCCCTTTTGGTGTCCTTTGATATGTACTACAGCTATCTCCTCAGGCAGTTTTAACGCTTCTAAAACTTCTAAAATAAGTCCCTCATGTACTAGTCCTTTCCTTTTTGAGTTTAGTAACCCCCTTTCTTCCCAAATTTTCTCAAAGGTATGAATTACTCTAAAGGCATACTTTGAATCAGTATAGATTGTCCCCTTTTTATGTGCTAAATGCTCCAGTGCTCTTTTTAAAGCATATAATTCACAAGATTGAGCAGACCAGTTTGAAGGTAGACTTCCTTTTTCGATGGTCTGCATATTTTCCCCATCAACTACAGCATATCCCGACATTCTTTTTCCTTGCAAGCATCTGGATGAACCATCAACATATATTTTTTTCCCCTCCAAAAGGGTTTGTTCTGCTAAATCTTCCCGAACTTTAGTTTGGCATTGTATAATTTCCAGACAATTATGTACCAAATCATCTTTTGGTTCCCCATACAGGAATTGGGCCGGATTGAGACTCCTGCTTGTTTCTATTGTCAAATCATTATTGTCAATTAAGATTGCTTCATATTTTAACATCCTGGAGTCTGTTAACCATTTCTCAGCTTTTTGATTTAGCACATTTCGAACAGCATGAGGAGTGCATACAATTAATTTACTTCCAAAGGTGAGCTTACGGCTTTCTTCCACCAAAATAGCAGTAGCTGCTATTGCCTGAATACATACTGGCCAGCCATGGCTCACTGGATCCAATAATTTGGATAGAAAGGCGATTGGTTTCTTCACCCCCCCCCCATTCTTGAACTAAAACCCCGTGAGCTACTCCGTTTTCCACATTAACATATAAATGAAAGGGTTTTTCTAAGGAGGGTAGGCTTAGGGCTGGTACTGAGGCTAGTTTCAATTTCAATTGTTCTAATTTATCATCATCATCTTTAGTCCATATTATATTGTCCCCTCCTGTCAATTTCTCATACAAAAATTTTACTGCTTGTGTGTATCCTTCAATCCACAATCTACAGTATCCCAGTAGTCCTAGCAGTTTCCTAACCTCTTTCTTTGAAGAGGGAGGAGGAAGGGATAGGATCTCTGCAATTCTTTCAGGATTTAATTTCCTGCTACCTTTGCTTATCAGGTGACCAAGATATTTTACCTCCGATTCCACAAACTGTAACTTTCCTTTTGATACTCTGAGTCCCTTTTCTCCAAGAAAATTCAGAAGTTTTATAGTAGCTTCTCTAACTTCAGCTTCTATTTCTCCTGATATTAGGAGATCATCCACATATTGGATGATTTGTATTCCTACAGGAGTGGGGAAAGTTTGTAGTATCTCTTCTAAGGCTTGCCCGAATAGATTTGGGGACTCTGTGAATCCTTGTGGTAATTTTGTCCATCTTAATTGTTGCTTTCTCCCAGTATTTGGATCTTCCCATTCAAAGGCAAAAATATCTCGGCTTTCTTCTGCCAGTGGGCAGGCCCAGAAAGCATCTTTAAGATCCACCACACTGAACCACTGATGTTGAGGTGGGACTTTACTTAAAAGAGTATAAGGATTAGGAACCACAGGGTAACGGGCTCGTGTTCTTTTATTAACCTCCCTTAAATCCTGCACTAATCTGTAATTTCCATCAGATTTCTTTACTGGGAGTATAGGGGTGTTATGAGGAGATTTGCAAGGTTCCAATGTCCCATCCTTTATCAATTCTTCTATGACTGGCTTTAAGCCTTCTCTCCCCTCCAAAGAAATAGGATACTGACGTACACGTATGGGACATTCTTCCCTTTCAATAGTGACCCTTATGGGGTCAATATTCAATCCACCCCTATTTCCTTTTCCAGCCCAAACCTCTTTGTTAATTTGTTCTTCATCTTCCTGGCCAAGTTTTAACACTTTGGCTGTCATTTTCCCTTCTTCTGGGATAACCCCAATTCCTAATTGTATCTGTAAATCCCTTCCCAATAAGTTGCTGCCAGCCCCAGGAACTAGTAAAACATCTCCTATTCCTATTTTTGTTTCTCCTTCTATGACTACATTTTTAGTGACAGGAACTTTAAACCCTTCCCCTTTTGCCCCTGTTACTTTTACAGTATCATTACTTATATCACATCCCTTTGGAATATTAACAACACAAGTCCTTTCTGCCCCAGTATCAACTATAAATTCTAATTTCTCCTCTTGGGGGCCCACTTTTAAAGTTATCAAAGGCTCCAGATGGTATTTGTCTCCCCAAAAATAATAGAGCCCCTGACTTCCCTATTCTTCCTCTGGAGGTGTCTCTTGAAATATCTTTAGATCCCTCCTTAAGTGAGGGCACTCTCGTTTAAAATGCCCTTCCTTTTTGCAATAAAAACAGGTATTCCTGGGTTGCCCCGGGAATTTTGATTGTGCTGGATTTTTATTTCTTCCCTTTTCCCCACTTCTAGCCCCTGAGTGTTTAGGAGGAATTCCTGAGGGTTTTTGATTCAGATTTTTCTGGAAGGTGTTTTCCCTCATAGTGGCTATCATGATTTTTGCTTCTACTTTAGCTTTTTCTTCATCTCTCCGTACATAAACCCTTTGAGCTTCTCTTAATAAATCATTTAAGGGTTTGTCATGCCAGTCCTCCAATTTTTCTAGTTTTTTCCTAATATCTGGCCATGCTCGGGTGACAAAATTAACCCTTAGCAGGGCTTGTCCTGCTAGGGACTCAGGGTCTATTCCAGAGTATTGTTTCATATTTTTTCGGAGCCTTTCCAGCCATTCAGTTGGGGTTTCCTCTTTTCCCTGTTGTCCCTCAAAGGCTTTTCTGACATTTTGCCCTCGGGGCGCTCCCTCCTTTATCCCTTTGATTATCAAATTACGATAATCATTCATACTTCCCCTCCCAACTTCATCATTCTGGTTCCAATCAGGAGGTGCAGTTGGCAATTTCTGTTCTCCTGGTGGGCCTTGTTGGTTTTCTCTTTCCCATATTTTTATCCCAGCAGTTCTAATCATATCTCTTTCCTCTTGGGAAAATATTATTTTCATTATTGATTGCATTTCTTCCCAAGTGAAAATATTGGGCCCTAGGAATTGATCTAATTGTTCGGCTGTACCTATAGGGTCTTCTAATAGCCCTTTAATCTCCTTTTTGAAATTCCTAACTTCTGTAGAAGTCAAAGGAGCATTCACAAATCCCGTTCCCCCCTGGACTCCCCCCATAGGTACTTCTCGTAATGGGAATAAATTGATTTCTTGGTTCCACTCTCTCTGTTTATCTGTTTTTACACCCCCCTTCCCTTGTTTTGTATTAGTGTTGGTAACATAGAGATTATCAGGCTGCTTTTGAGCTTTAATTGCTCCCCTTGTGTTCTGATATGGTGCCCCTTCATTAAGAAGAGATGTTATCTGGGCGGCAGGCGCTGAACCCTCCAAAGGAAAAGAGGCAGAAACAGAGCCCGGCAGGGAAGCTGGAATCCCTAGTGCAGAAGGAGTGAGGGCAGGGCCTGGCAGTGAAGCCAGGGCCGCCTGTGCCGAGCTGCTGGGGTCCGGCAGTGAAGCCGGGGCTGCTGCAGCCGGAGTGCTGGTGTCTGGCAATGAAGCCGGGGCTGCCAGGACAGGGATGCTGGAGCCTGGCAATGAAGCCGGGGCTGCCAGGGCAGGGATGCTGTAGCCCGCCAATGAAGCCGGGGCCGCCAGGGCGGGTGGAGCAGAAGCCAGAGTCGGGACACCCAGCGCTCTCCCCGGTTCGAAGGGGGGAGCAGGAGTTCCCGGGACAGGTGGAATTCCCAGCATCAGCGGGGGTGGGAGGATTCCCAGCGCCATTGGAGGCGGAGGAATTCCCGGAGGCTGGGGAACCCTGCGGCTGGCTGCAGCGGGGGGGGCTCCCTGTGCCAGCGGTGGATGTAAAGCATCCAGGGGGTCCCATTTTTTTTTATTTTCTGTTTGCTCAACCTCTGGAGTTTTAGATACTTTAAAAACTCTGGCTCCCAGAAGTTCTGTGTTTCCTAGCCAGCAAGAGGCATATTCTCTTTCTTCTGGATTAAATGGCTCTTTTGAATTCACAAATATATTTAGAGCCTGGCAGATCCAAGCCTCAGAGGACCCGTATTTTGGCCAGTAAACATGATCAGGTCTAATTTCCTTTTTTACCCACTCCTTCATGCAAAATTGGATCATTTTTACTTTGTCTTTCCCCTTTGTATCAGGATCTGAATCCCAATTTGCTAGCTTGATCCCGAGGGGACTATCTTGAGGTATATCCTCTGGTATTTTATTAATTCTTTTTTCTCTTAAGGCCAGCTTACTGGTTCTCTGTCCCATTTTTCCAAGTGTTCTCTGTTTCAACCTACTCCTTTAAGCACCACTATTTAGAACACCAATTGTACTATTTTAGAATACCAATTTCACTCCTTTAAAACACCAGTTCACTTCTTCAAAACAACATACCACAAGTTCACTTCTTTAAAACACTAATTACCCTTCACAGCACCACCAACAAAAACCAACAAACCCCAAATCCTTCTTTCAATGCTCTTGTTACAGTCCACCTTCCCCCTCCTTCAAGATACAGTTATACACGATCTCTCATTCACACATGCATTCTCATTTCTTTAATAGGTTTTTCTCACTCATTTTTCACTCACACCAAGACAATACAATAATAAGGTACCTTCAATGTTGTTGGCCAACCCCCCCAGATTTTCTTGGGTACTGTATCCCACACTTCCCGTGGTTTGCACCCTCAACCTGGCAATATTCCCGGGGATTTATTATTTTTTATCCCCTTTTTGTCCCGTCTCCTAGTACACTGGACTTAGGAGAACTCCCGACTCCTTCCTTTCCAGGGGCTCAACCCCTCCCTGAGACCCCAGTCTCAGAAACCCCGGGGGGATTCTCTCACTCCTCTTTCTTTCGCTTCGTCCAATTCCCGGCCTATTTTCTCGCGAAAGATAGGAACCGCGGTACTATGGACTCCACTCTCGCTCCGCAGGTCTGGGGTAACCAGCTTGCGTCTCATTCACACACATTCATCCCCCCGTTTCCACCCCCCTGATCAGTACTTACCAATTCCTGTTCAGGTCCTGAAAGATTATGGGGTTTTGAAGGAGCGCTTTATTACCTTTATTTTTTTGTTTGTTTTTATTTTTCTTTGCTTTACTTGTCTCTCTCTTGTCCTCCGGGTGTTGTCCTGCTACCACCGATGACACCAGAAGAGCCAAAGCGGATTACCAAAACTGGCAGGGAGGCGCCTTCCCCCGCCTGGAATCTCCTGGTTTCCCCGGGGCGAGGTGCTTAATCCCGGACGAGCCCCCAATTTCTGTGAAAAACGAAGTTCACTCCTGTAAAATTTTAAAAATGTTTAATAAAGACAATAAGAGACATAAAGTAAAGCAAAGAGATACGGCCGGGTGCCTTGGCGCGCTGCCAAGAGCACACCTGGTATCTCAGGAGTGTCCTTTTTATCCCATCCTTGCTGCGAGAGGTTAATGCATATTCAAGCATGTCCCCTCCCTGGTTCCACCTTCTTGGATCATATTTTTTTCAATTTTATTTTCTGTTGGCCAGCATAATTTTTGCTGGTCTAGCTGGTCAGCATTATTTCGGAGTTTTTGGTTTCCTTTCTGCTGCAGATGGTCACTTGTTGATGAGAGTCCAGGCCCCTTATACTTCCTCAGAGAGCAGATGGGCTTCATATCTTTCCCCCTTGCCAATGTCCTGGTACCGGCTTTTTGGTAACAGTTTGCTCTCAATTTCCTGCTGCTGATAACAGCCTGTTTTCCACAGCTTGATCCTCCCATTGTCTTGCCTGTTGGAGTTATCTTGCCTTCTCCAGATGAGACATATCTTTACCATTCAGAATTCCTATCTAAGCCTATAACTTGCTAAGAGAGAAAAGAATATAGTGAAAGCATATAATATATTTATCAGAATAATTGTGAAAAGCCAATATTTACAACATGAATTCACAACACTGATATGAATTCTTTCAGGTTCCTGGAGTCTGGTGTTGCAGGATTTGTTCTGATGGCAGGTCATCTTTTCCCGTTTTTTGGGTGCTCCCTCCAGCCAGGGCTGCATCAATTGTCAACTTTTCCCTAATTATTCATCACATACTTGGATTCTCAACTGATTTCTCTGAACTTGTGGTAGCAAATAAACCCCAGTAGTCTGATACACCCTATATAACATAGACAGAGACAGCACATGTTGGAGTGGGGACAGGGATGATTCCCCCCCACTTGTTTTAGTGAAGTTTTCACAACATTCTCCATTTTCTGTTTTCCATTGCAGCTGAACCAATTTCTGCTGCAGAGTCAGATATCCTCACAATGGGCTGTGCCTTTAGCTGTGCAAATTCCATCTGTGCAAGCAGGCAGAGCTTGGGCTGAGGGGCAGAGAGAATCAGCCCAATTCCTCCTGCACGCAGGAAGCCCCTGGGCCATTGTGCAGGCTTTGGGCCATCAGTGTTAATTTGCATTTCTAAAGCTCCTTTCCTGGCTGCCTGGAACAAAGCTTCTCTTTCTGGGCAGCTGGGGGTGATTCAAGTGTTCTCCCCAATTCCCTATTGGTGCCTTCTTTGGCCCTTTTCTTTTTTTGACAAAAAAATATTCTATTAAAGGTTTACGAGTTAAAGGGTCATCTTTAAAGCTCTTCTAGTTTTTCAAAATGCAGCTTAAATGTGAAGATAACCCATACCATTTTGCCAACACTATGAGCCACACACATACATAAAAAGAAAAATTACAAAGCAATCAAGTATTTTCTTTTTCTTCTCCTAGGACTAAAAACTGATTCTCACACCACGGTCCCAAACAGAACGGACAATATAGAAGTAAAATTATTATGAAATTTTTTTCTAATGGTGTAATTCTTTCACTGAAACTGTGAATATCAAAAATTCTTCAACAATGTCTTTAGGGAAATAAATCATTACTTGATTCTGTACAGAATGTGCAACAGGAATAATTTCATGCACACTTAGGCTGGGTGTGCAGAGAAAATCATTCCATGACACATGAGTTTGACTAGATTTTTCTAAATTTATACATTCTGACCCCATAGAAATCCCTTGGTTTAATGTTCATTGGTTTGAAGGTGTGGAGTTGTTAGGATTTGGTTTCCTGTTGCACCCGGATTTCTGTGCCTGTGATGGGAATTAGGTGGGCACTCCTGGATTTCCTGCTCAGCCTTTTCCAGACCAGGTGTCTCCAGCTGTGCCTGGGGCAGTGTCTGGGTAGATGTTGGTTGATGTTTGCTGCTGGGTGTTGATGTTTTGTTGATGGTCGTTATCTTGGGGGGAATCTTTTGGGCTATTCCTAGTCTGTTGAGATGTTAATTTCATCTCTGCTGAGTGGTGGAGCATCCTTTAAAAAACACCTTTAAATTTCCTTTCTCCAAGGCAAAGGCAAACCAAGACCATTTAGAAAAATAAAATTTGAAGCCATTTTCAAGTTGGTCTATTTTGCCAGCAGCTAATCCCAGGCAGGGCAGAGTGTGAGTGGAATTGAGAGGCAGAGTGGAATTGTCCCGGTGCCTTCCCCAGCAGCTGTGGCGAGGGCAGGCACAGAAAGGCCTGAAGCTGCAAGAGTGAGAGCAAGGATTGTCCCGCAGTGGCTGGAGATGGCAAAGGAGGGTGGCCAGGCCGAGGATTTGAGCAGAGGATCTGTGGGCAGGCGCAGGGGCTTCCCCCGCTGGGGAGCCCTGGCTGCTGCTGCGTTGCCTTCAGTGCAGGCTCAGGGGTGGCCTGTTTAATATTCCCTTCCAGTTCAGATTTCTGAGTCTGGAAGAGCCATGGCTGGGTCATCAATCATTTTATTTTTCTTATTTTGTTAAGTTTTGTTCTCTTTCTTATGTCCACCCCATAATATTGAGACTATCTGGGGGTAAAAAATGCACGCAATGTTCTGGGTGGAAAAGAGAATCCTCAATCCAGCTCCTGCAATTC